>NW_028300709.1:0-50030 GCF_049724085.1 Artemia sp. Qi Xiang Cuo
AGCGTCATTTCTCAAGGCTACCCTCTAACCTTGCTCACAGTCATAGTTCTGGATAGATGAGCTGGATTTCTCTTCCAGGGACATGGACGGGAAAACGAGCTCGCTAATAGTCACCCCACCACACCAGAGAAGCTCCAGTTCTTTTCACTGAGCCTATCCGTATTTGGACTCTTTTTCTGCGGGATATTTACGATAAACAGGTAGTGTAACACGCCATAGCACATTTTTTAGTTACATTTTGGCTGAGAAGGGCGCTTAACTCTTCCTTTGCCCATATTCGTAATTAATCTTCTCACCAAAATTGGGTTTGGGTTTTCGTAGTTTATAGTTTTGCCAATTGTTTCGCCAGAAATAACGGTAGGTTGCAATTCTCCCATTGTAATGAATCATCCATAGTGACGGGTTAGGACGTCAAGTCTTTCAGGCAGTGCCTTATATATTCTTGTTGCAGTGTATTTTGAATTTGTAAAATAAAAGGCTATTTATTTTCTGGATGACCATCGCGAATTACGCTTCTTGCGCTTAGTATTCTATTAAGTAGTTTAATTTCTCTTCTCTCTCTTTCTCTCTCTCTCTCTCTTCAGGAAATCTCTTGCTTGATGGCTTAAGACATATTCTCTTTCAGGTAAAAGAGCTGTGCCCTCAGCTAGATACATCATTGCTGACCACGTGCATCTGAAATTACCATTTTGAAATACAGTTACATTTGTCAATTTTTTATTTTATAGTATTTTATGAGCGGTTGGTTAATAAACGATTGTAGTTAAACGAAATTTCTTTTTGTTATGTATTTTTTTCATCTATTTTCTGGTAGACCTTGATAACTCTGAAAAAGTTCAGTTAAGATAAAAAAGATTGAAATTCTTTCTGAATTTCTTCAAGAGACCACAATACGCTTCCATTTTGTAGCGGTAAAACAAATTAGAGTGGGTTAATTGTGGTAATAAAGATTGACCGCGTCAATTTAATATTACGCTTTAAAGCTGTGAATTTACATCTTATAAGTTCTTCGATAGTGCAACTTATAGCACTAAAGACTGTGCCATATGTAATATTACTGTTTTAAAGCTGTGGTGATTAAGATGCGCTAAACGTGGTAATGAAATGTGGGACCGCAAATGTAATACTATGATTAAAAGCGGTGTACCGATCACGCCCCTCGCTGGAAAGAGATAAAATAAAATATGTAGTTGTATAAAAGCAACCAATTCTCTTTGGGTTATCTGGAAACCAATTACCTCTAATGCTATATTGAAATCACATCCCTTTGAGCGCTTCCGATGGAGGCATACGAACTAATTGCCTGCCGTGCGACTTAATACAGACGCAAAAAGCAAAATTAACAAAAATAGAATGGCAACACTTTTATTGAGACTTACATTTATGTCTAAAGCAATGCTTCACTTCAACTGACGACAAAAAAGACAAGGCCTAAATCGGCTCTCAAAAATTTCGTTGATGGCTATAGAGACAATACTATTATTGAAATAAAAAACATTTTTTTTCCCTATATCACACAAACATAACTCCTTCTCTTTACTAGCCTTTTCACGATTGGCCCAAGTCCTGCGGAGTGAGCCACTATTTTTAAGTTATGCTAACAAACTCACTACATTACGGGAACTATTTATACAATGATTTTGGACTATCTATCCAATTGTTTTAAATATTTCTGATGATATAAACGTTCATACTGCTCTTATAATTTAGAATTCTTGAGAAACATTTCGTCTAGCATCCTGTTTATTACAAAATATCCTAGCGAAATTCAAACCGAATTGTGCCATTCTTGGGCTGAGGATAAAATGCAATTTCTCTATTTGCTGATTAAGAACTTTTCTTTTTTTGAAGCAAGTTTAAACATGGATCGGAAGAAATTAGAGTTATGGCTGCAAAGAAAAAGATTTAATTTTTTTGTATTTTGAATATATCAAATTTTACTCATGGTACATAATACCCATCCCATTATTTAAGGATGTCCCGTCATTAGGACTTACTTGCCCGTGGGTTTTTGAAATATTCGCGATTTATTTATTATTGGTCCTACGTAATTTTAATTGACATTGTATTATTTTATACTTTTATATAAGCTTAATCAGGAGTGCTAAAAATTTTCTCTATTACTTTTCTTATTTTATTATACATCCCTATCTAAAGTTCATCTACTGGACTAAGATTATTTATGGTTCTAGCCTAGCTACTATGCTAAAGATTTTTTTTTTCATCTAACATTGATGACTTTTACATTTCCAACAAGGTTGGGGCTATTCTACCTTTATATAAGATTTTTTTGAGAATTCTACCTTTTTCAAGTTTTTTTTTATTTTACTGTCCATAGGGTAAACTGCTTTCTATTTATGCTACATTAAATGAATAGTACAACAACGATGCACCTAAATATTTGAACATTAAAAATTGCATATAAGAACGATTTAAAACACACAAAATTATGTTTACCACATTCAATGGTGAACATTAAAACATTTTCACTGGGGATGTTTGCTATGTAATATTAATGATAGGATATTGGAATTTTTAAGTTATCGAAGCTATTAAAATGTAACATGTAAATTCACACGTGTTTCATCACCTTAGTGTCTCTTTAGCGTACTCAGTCCTTCTGTTGTAAATTATGGTCCTTCACTCTTTTCGTCTTGGCAAAATTTTTAAAGCACTTACAATATAGTTTCTTCACAGAACAGTTCGAGCATGATTATGTTCATCTTGCACGAAAAATTTTCTGTAATTGACAAATGAGAAATGAAACTCCCAGATACAGGCGTGTGGAATTTTGTTATCAGAGTTCCTTCTCACCTGCTGTTTTTGAATAGTTCATAGAGTGCCATATAATTAAGAGGCTGAATAATGGGACTGCATTCACTTTCTTCTCATTGTTTCATTCTTGGGATATTTTAAGGCCCATAGAGAATGTCTTTCTCGTGTAAAATTTTTCCTTTGTGCACTCGGAGATAATATTTCTCTTTTAGAATTGTTCGTGCCTGGCTTGCGTCTCTTATCTTTTTCGGCGATTCTTTGACTAATCACAAGGGATTTGATATTTTGATTTGGAATTGATCGACATCCGACTTTAGTGACTCCTTCAACTTATTGTCTTTAACTTGTGGGAGGGCTATATTGTCATTGAGGGTTTAGTCACTGTGATTAATTTTGGTTTTTGTAATTCAATTGATAGTTTCCAGGTTCATTTTTCAGAAATTATCTCGTATCATTTATGGAATATCAGAGATATTAAATTTTCGCATTTGATAGAGGTGATAGGATGGATTCCAAGAGATGTTGAAAAGGGATTCGACGCGTAAATAATTTTTGGGATCATCAAATATCATAACTGTACAGTCGTATTGTATATGGGTCCATATGGATTATGGAGGGTGGTATGTATGTACATATATCTTGTACTGGTCGATGGGGTTCTCAGGATTTGCGAGATTATATAGTTCGAACATGTACGGGATATTGAGATTCAAATATAGTGTTACCTGATATGAAATATGTTTCATGGCCAAGGAAACAACGATCAAAGGTTACTGTAATTTTTGTAGATGGAACTGGGACGAAAATTGCCTGGAGTCTATGGTGATTACTTTTCTTCGGTTGAGGCTTGGTGAAAATAGATGGTACTAGGTTGTACTTTCAGTGGACAAGTCATTTAAATGGTTGATTTCTAACATGTCATTCCATTTCTTGTAATAAGCATAACAAGGCAGAATCAGACGACATATAAAATCAAGTAGTCTTAATATATAATAATCAGTACGATTAGGTGCATTTTGGGGTGAATATTACCCTACGAGACAATATAAAAAGATACACTGATATTACTACATAAATATTGGTTTTAATAAAACGACATTATTATCATGTTGGTTTCAGATACATATAATTCCCATTGAGAAATCTAAAACAGAGATGTCTTCAATTTTTTTTTGAGAATGAAAGCAGCGATACAGGGCTTAATTAATCCTTCAATACTTATTTAATTCTTCCTTAGATTTAAAACAATTCGTTATACATAAGCTACCCTAAGTTTTTAAATTTGAGGTCTTAGATTACAACATTTTTACTACATTCACTGTACAAGAATGTCCATGCTCTTTAAGATAAGAATGCCATAGCTTCGTAGCCGCATGGTTTTATTTAAATGACACTTCTAATGAGGGAGCAGAACATAGAGAGGACGATTGGAGACCTCCGTGATCACTCGTTTTCAAATGTATTCCTTTTTTCTTTGCTTAGATATTCTCATGGGGTTCCGGGTTTAACTTCTGCATTTCAGCCGTTTCCCCGTGTTCTTCTTTTGGGTTTTGCCTTTTTAGTCTCAGGATTTTTCCATAATTAAAAGTTAGTAAGATTTTCATGATCAGGGAGATTGCGAATATGAAAAATATGGTCCGTAGTATGTTCCGCCAAAAATTGGTTGAGAATCATCCATATCTATCATTCATAAACGTCAATATCTGGTCCTCATTTGCAAATAGGGAAATCTGGAGTCTAATGCGTCTCTTATGTTTGTGAACCTTAATGTTGCTTTATTCTTTTCTGTTTTGAACCATATCGGGGTTTTCATTTCCTCACTTTGTATATTGGGAATAGTGTACGACAGGTTAATTGGCTTAAAATTGATTATTTTGGGACTTATTATTTTTGTGCTCGTGGTAATTAACGGCGTTCGAACAGTTGATTCTTTAGTTACAAGTCGACAGCCTTGTTTTATGGTTATCGTGCCCACATCTTGTAACAGTAATTCTGTCCTGTAACTTGGATCTATTCTTTCTGTATTGTTACAAATAGACAAAGTTTCAACAGTTTCTCTCGGAACAGAAAATAGTAAAAGATCCTCTCTAAGGTGTATGACTATTTATCGATTAGTACTGTCTGTCACGTCTTCTTTCAGCTAGACTGTATACGTCGTACTGAAATAGTACATGTGGCTTTTTATGTTGAAGGAAATTATTCGAATTAATTATATGTAATGTGACTTTTTAATTAGAATTTGTTTTCGGGAACTGATATATGTTGAACAAAATTTTTCTGTAGTTGTATGATTTTTACTTATGAGCTAAAAGTTTTTAAATTGTTATTCCTTTTTGACGCCTATCCATTAAAATCTCTTAATCCTGTACTGACTAAGGGTAGTTCCGTCTATCGGGTTTTTTAACCGGTTCTACCCGATTGTGTCGTTACTTTCTCCTCAACTTCTTGCGGTTTTTTCTTTTTAGGTTTTGCTAGCGAAATGAGATCAAATTTTTTGAATTGTTTTTTTCAAAAACTCTTGCCCTTTTAATTTTGTTTCTTTCACGTGCGCGGCTGCTGAAGTTAGTTTTGATTTCCCTATTTCTTTAACTACCATATGGACTGATTCACCTTCAGCCTCTTCGGAACTGGTTTCCAATTATTCTGCATTAGAACTTTTAGAAGTTGACACTTCGCATTTTTGAGGTATCACCTCCCCTTCCTTCGTAAGTTTCTACTCCTCCGGAATTAAAAGGTTTAGTCTTTAAGTCATCGTTTTGAGTTTTAAACTCGGGAGATCTGAAGGATTTTTTAGATTTTTGAGAGGAAATTAAATTTTTTGCGGAGCGTTTCCGTTATTTAAATACCATGTCTTCTTAGGAATGGGGCATTTTTTACGCTAGGGCTTCCCTCTCTGAAGTCCACTATTTAGGCTTGACCTTGGACACAGTTATATCATGATATTGGCCTTGCTGATTATTCTTGAGAGATTTATTTTTAGGAATTGTACTTTAATTCTTTTTTATTTGGAAGTTTTTTGTATTCATAGCTTCCCACATATTTATTTTAATGTGAACTTTGCCAAGAGTTTTCACTATGTCAATATCTGGAGTTTATGACATTCTGTTCAAGTCCTCATTCAACTGCAGAGATCGCTTTCTTAACGTTACAGGGAAGATATTATCGGTCTCGTATCTTTTGGAGAGACAAGGGGTTGGCATTCTATCAGAAAAAAATTTGGCTTTTGGAGTTATTGTATAATCTACTTCTCCAGCGCTCTCTGATGATGAACCTTATGGGTTTTTTTGCGTTATTATTCTCACTGGTATTAGGGATTTTCCTCTAGGAATTACTAACGTTTTCATAGGTAAAAATTCTTAAAACGTTTCTTCATCACTCTCATTTTCGAAATAATATTGCTTGAAATTAAAGGACTTTAGCTCTGCCAATCTTGATTTAAGGGACTAATTTTCAGCATCTGACGAATCGGTAGAGGGGGGACGTGATACTCATAATTTGGAAAATCTTGTTATTTTTAGTTGGCTAACCTTTGCCTTATATGTTCCTCCACTGTCTCGGTTCACTACTTAAAAATTATGATGGTTATCGTACTTTTGATTATTTTGTAAAGTTTAAAATATCTGTTGGAAAGGGTTTCACCTCTTTTCTTTGCATTACTCTTTAGGTAGATGAAATCTCCTTGTTTGAAGTCTACGCTCCCCTTTACTTTCAGTTTTTTTTTTTACTCTTGGTTTATTTTACATATTTCCTAGTCTTGCATATCTATTTTATGGATTTTCCTTATTCCTTCTGGGGATTTTCATTTTTAAACCTCTAAGTGCCAGTAATATTGTTAGGATTCAATTATCTCGTCCTAGGGGATTCATAAATCAATATCAAAAAGTGAATAAAAAGGGTTGTCCTTGTTTTTTTCCGAATAAGTAGTGTTGATCATATTGTTTAAATAAGGTAAAAATTGATCTCCATAATTCCTATTGTCTTTCGTATAAATAAGTAACAGATTTGAATGAGTGTTGTGCCAATTTTTTATCGTACCATTGGCTTGTAGGTGATTTGGCGATGTCACAAGTTTCTCTATGTTAAGGAACCTCACTAAGTCTTTGGTTACTTTTGAAACAAAATCTCTACCGGTATCACTTATAACTTTATTTGAAATGTCAAATTGTAAAAGTAATTTCGCCAACGCCTTATTTGTGGCGTAATTACTTTGATTTTTTTATTCTTTTGCAAAAGCAAATCCGGAAAAGTTATCTATGACTGAAAAAACACAAGTATGACCTCTGTTGGAAAAAAGTAAGCATTCATTGGTTCCATATAAATAGATTGATACAAATTAAAGGGGGACTTTGCTACCAGGAATCTTACAATTGGGGAGTTAGGATAAACTTGGGGTTTTTTTTTAAGTTACACGCTTCACATATACTTACAAATTCTTTAAGTTTTGTTGATAAATAAAAGTTCAAATAGGGATAAAATCCTTTTAATAGACAGTGTTTTCTATAACAGTGATAGAAATTCACAAAAATACCAGATATTTCGGTCACATATACAGTGACCGTCATCAGTGGTAAAACTAAAATAAAACAATTTAAAATAAAAGTTTATATACTAAATTAAATAACACTACATATTGTTTAAATCTCTAATTCTTTTCAAAGCAAAGGCGGAAGCTATTCTCTTTGACCTTCTTGGATTCGGTTCATTAGCGTTCAATGATATAACATTTGGACAAAAGTCAACTACATTGGGTGAATTGAACTTTACTCTGTCAGATTTTAATTAATTATCATAGATAGAGTCCAGCCCTTATTCACCAGTATCACGATTCAAAGCAATATTCTTGAATAAGATTTTCTTTATTTCAAGAGTTTCACGAAAATTTTACTTTCAACTCCGATCCGTAGAAATCAAAGAGACATTCTCAAACGAAATAAAATGATCTGTAAAGTTAAAAATATGTTCTGAAAGGGCTGAAGTGAAATCTTCAGACTTAGAATCTTGCTTTAAAGCCGAAGAAATAGAATCTTTGTGTTGTAATAATCTCATTTCAAAACTCTGGTTAGTACGTCCCACATATGAGCTTCCACAAGTACATGGGATCTGATAAACCCCACTTTGTTGCCCTAATGAAGTTAGATCCTTCCCAGAATTTAAAAAACTACCCAAAGTATTATTACTCTTTAAAGCTACCCTTAGACCATTGCTTTGTAAAATTATTTAAGTTTTGTTATTCCCGACGGCACGTAAAATTATTGTTTTAATTTATGGAAGGTTTTCATTACTCCTAAATGTCCACCTATATTTGAATGAAAATATCCGAATGCAGGTGTTATTAAGTTTTTAGGTAATACAGGTATTATTGATGTTTGGTTTTTATTTGCCTCAGCGGTCACGTTTTTACATAATATTTCTTCCCCAAAATCATAGTAAAAATTATCTATCTCTTTTCTAAAAGTTTTGAATTTATCTGGTTTTGCATCGTCATTGAAAAAATAATTAATTAGTGCGAAACACATTTTGTCCCTTTTTTATATCTTTTTGTATTTACTAATGACAAGGGACAATAATCATCCCTATTTTCTTTTACTGTGTCTTTGGCTTTGCTATTCATATACATATGCTTACTCTTAGTATTGCTAGCCTTTAGTTCAGTTTCCTCAGCATCCGACGGCATATTTTCTGGGTATCTACTCAAAAAGTCCCAAGCTGCATTTTATTTACCTTTCAAATGTTCAAATTCGTGATTTAGGTTTTGGATTTTCATAATCCATGTAGTTGGAATTCCGGTGGGGTTTTTAAATGTGCGCAGGTACTGCAAACTCTTATGGTCTGATCGTAGTATAAATTTTTTACCAACTAAATAGTGTCTAATTTGTCCAAGTGGTCGATTATAGATAATAATTCTACGTTTGTGGCGGAATAAATACTTTCGCCTTTTGATAAAGTTCTACTCTAATAGCATATAGTTTTCTAATTTTTTTTGTTTCGGCGTTCCCTCTAGAGGATTAGGGTTTTCTACCGGGATTAGGGTTTTCTACCGAAATACTAGCCCCAATGCCTTTTAAACTATCATCAGTTGAGACCAAAAATTATCCATATTCGAAATTTGGCAGCAATTGTATTGGTTCAGAAGGGAGTGCAGCTTTGAGACGATCTACGGAAATTAGACTTACCTGAGACCAGGTAACGTTTAAAAGGATTCCCTTAGTTAATTTTCTAAGAGTCTTTACAACTTCGACATGATCGCGCACATGTCTTCTAAAGTAACCAGTAAGACCTATAATTCCTCTTAATTCTTCCATATTTCTTGGAGGTTTGAGGTTCTCAACACATTTTATTGTGTCTGGATCTAGGATATCTCTCCATGCGTCACCACTGCAACTAAAAATTTAATTTTAGGTTGAAATAACTTTGCTTTTTCGGGCTGGTAGTTCTGATTGCCCTGTCTGAATTTCTCGAACACCTTAGCTAATGTTGCTAAGTGTTGTTCAGCGTTCGCTCCAAAACGTATGACATCATAAACAAAATGTATAATAATTCTTAATGCTCCTAACATGTTTGATAGGGGTCAATACTGCGTGCTTTAATTTGTTGTAAGTCAAAGATACTCTTAAGTATTCATATGAACCATTGTCTGTTGTAGAAAATGCAGTTTTATAGATATTTTTTTCAGTTATTTTCACTTGGTGGTAGCCTTGGGTGAGGTTCAAAGAAGTAAAAATGTAGTTTTTGCTTAAGAAAGAGTCAAGGATTTCGTCTATTCTTGGTAAAGGATATTTATAGTGAACTGTTTGACTGGTCACGGCTCAATAGTCCACTTCTAGTCTTAGATCGCCGTTATTCTTTGGTACCCGTATCACTGGTACAACTCGCAGATTTTCCCCTGAGTATATAGTTTATTTTTTTCCTAATTTACGAATTTTATTTTTTAACGACTGTTTTTGATTATAAGGCGCGTGACATGGCTGTTTTGCGACAATGTTAACATTCGTTGAAATTTAATATTCATAAAACAGTGTCAGTTCGATGTACTCTTCGGATGAGGAAAATACATCTTAGACATTTCGTAATAATTCACATAATTTTTTCTTAATGAACAATTCTCTAATGTGATCCTTGGTCAATTTGCCTAGTAATTGTAACTTGATCAGAATATATTTGATAGTTCAGACTTTATAGCCATTTACTAGGTTGCCTTTGGAGTTTCCCAACTGATCTTGATAATTCTCCAAGATAATTTAGATTTAAACTAAGCCCGTTTTCGTTTTTACTGTAATTGTATCATTTTTGCGTTTAGTAGTTACTTATATAAAACCTTCTCCGCTTTCGCATGCTGTAATCTGATCTTCACATAGCAGATTTTTGGGGATTCAATTCGACAGGGTCGCACGCCATGATTTCGATTATCTCTGCATTTATTCAGCTTTTTGTCATATTTGAATTCATTGCGTCGTCTTGGGAGGGATCTTTGCTTACCAAATCTTAGACTTTTAATATTTTTTATCAATATTATAGTCTATTAAATTTCTAGTAGTACTCTGGTGCGTTACTTTGGCATCTTGCAATGTAATATTTGGTATTACTAGATTTTCCAAAAATTCCAGTATTTTTTTGATTTTATTCGACTTATGCTATCATATATCTCCTCTTTTTACTTTTGCATATTTTATAAAATTGTAATATGAATTTAATTCCTTTCTGTAGTGTTTCTGAGAGTATTTTAAAGAATTTCTGACTGTGCCATAGCCTTCTTGTAAGATATGAGTTTCGAAAGATTTTAACATTGTACCACCAGACATTGTATTCACTATTATGTTGTCTTCGTAGCCTTTGTTACAATTTCTTAAGGTAGAAATTCCTTCTACTACCATAGATGGGTAGACAAACCTTTTGTTTGCCATATATAGTAGTCCTCAACGAAGCCTTAAAAAAATTGTATCGATAACTGCTTTAAATGGCAAGTTATTGCATATTATAGAGTTCCTGGAAAAAATTCAATTATCTCTTTTCATGTTCAAGCAAAATGAAACTTCTACGTCCAATCTATGACCTGTGCAACTACTTAAATGTAGATTATTAGAGCTCTGTAGTCGCCTAGTGTGTAGGGGAGACATGTTAAATACCCATGAATTTATGATGCTAATCGTTGCACCAGTGTCAATCAAAGCCTTGAAAAAAACACTTGCTAAGCAAAAATCATTAAATATAAGTAAGTTGTTATTAATATCACTAAAAGACGGTACTAATATCAGTTTCGATCTATAACACATTCTAGGCGCCCTTTGTTTCCAATTAATTTTACCGAAGGGCCTGCAGTGTTTCTCTGTGAGTAAGTTTCGTACTCCGGCGTCTGCAGTAGATATGCGCACACGTGAAACCCCGCAATTTTATCCAAGTGGTATATATTTGTTTGCATTTACCATGCTTTATTAAGGTAGTTTGGGTTCATTATGTGAGTGCCAGTTCCTGGCGCTGACTGCAAATGCCGTTGGCTTGAAAAGTTTGAGTTTCCCGTTTGAAAAATTTTCAGGATTTCCGGACACCACTCTCGCATTAAGTTTGCTTCATGGCGTATTTGGGTTTTCAAATCAGTAATTAATTCGTCTATTGGGGTAAGGGTTTTACATATCTGGTTGGTACACGTTGTAAGGCACTGTTTGGCGCAGTCTTCCCTGGCTATAGCCTAGTGCACCATTGGCGCTAAAATTTGTTCTTCCGAACGAATGGTTGCCGTAGTTTTGTGTATTGTCAATAGCAATTCTTGATGTGCGATTGCGGACATAACGGCACTCTCTGACTATGTGCCTAGGCTGATTACAAATATAGCATCTTATTATTGCCGGGTTATTTTCATAACTAAATTGTTTGACAGGCTGAAAACCTACTGTTTTCTGCCTAGCGGGTTCTTGCGTTCTATAGATTTGTGGTATTAGGGAATTATCTATTCAAAACAAATTAGGACAAGGCTCATCACCCTTAAAGTTCAGGTTTAGGTTTCGTTTACATTGGATATTTATTTTTGCTTTACTGTGGTTTGTCGCCATCATGTCAACTTAAATCAATCGCCCTACCTCCTGAACAGCCACCTCTAGCGTCAGAATATTCTTGGATATTACCATTATAAATAGTTTGTGAAAAAATACTTGCAAAAAGGTATTTAGTATAATTTTTTCATAGAGTTCTCCCGACCTTTTTCTGTATTTTGCTTCTACTGAAATCCGTATATTATTAAGATATTCTGTTACGTTTTGTGAATGGTCAAAGCACTACCATTCCGTGTTTTAATTTATTTGTGGAACTGGTTTCGATAATCTATTTTGGAACTTTTCGTAATTATCTTTAAATGCCGTTAACAATTTGTCCACCGTATTTATTGGCAAGCTGGCGTCATCACCTATAGTATGTTCAATTTGCTTTATGAAAGGTTAAGGCCTGCCCTTTTAATCTTAATAGGAGCATGCCGACTAACGTTTCTAGCTTTGTTTTTTTTAATTCTACAAACTTGTCCTATTGGATATTAAATTCGTCGATATCTGATTGTCCATCATATTGTGGAATAGATTTTGCTATCTCTACATTCTTCGCGACCAACTTTTGCGCCATTAATAGTTCGCTTAATTCTTCTGACATTTTTGGTTTTAAATTAACTCAAAATAATTTTTTTTTCACTTAACCTATTTTTGGGGAGGCTATTATCTCCTATGAAGTATTTTAAAAGGGTTTCCTATTATAGCTTAGCGATTATAGGCCTAATTACTTTTCTTATATGTCTGTATCTCTCCAATGATTAAATTTAAATTACAAAGTTTATAGACTAACTAGTTCGCATGTTTTCCTCCAATTTCCGACCGTGCCATATGTAGAGATAAAAAAAACTAGAATGTGTTGATTGTGGTAATAAAGATTGACCGCGTCAAATGTAATATTATGCTTTAAAGCTGTGAACTTACACCTTATAAGTTCTCCGATAGCGCCACTTATAGCGCTAAAGACTGTGCCATATGTAATATTATTCTTTAAAGCTGTGGCGATAATATGCGCCAAAATGTGGCAATGAAGTCTGGGCCACAAATGTAATACTATGATTAAAAGCGTTGTACCGATCGCGTCACTCGCTGAAAGTGAGAAAACAAAATGCGTAGCTATAGTAGGTTAGAAATTCGCCAACTACCAATTCGGGAGCGTAACCTCGCTTCTTCGGGTGATCGCCTCGACGATTACCTCTAATTTTATGTAGAAATCAGATTCCTGGGAGCGCTACCGATGGAGACCTACGAACTAATTACCTGCCGTGCGATTAGATACAGATATATAAATAAAACGAACACAAATAGAAAAGCAATAGATTTATTAAGACTTACATTTTAGGCGTACAACAATGCTTCACTCCAACTGACAACAATAGTGGCAGAGATAACAATAATAACCAAATCTCTACAATGACTGCATAATAATAAATTGAATAGCAATGCCTGTATGCCAATAATACTTTTTCTGATCTACGAATGCGTCATCATAATGCCTCCATAATAACTCTGACAAAACGAATGCCTCGAAAAACACTTTTTTTCACTATAATCACACAAATACAGCTTCTGCGCTCTACAAGCTTTCTTATGTTTCCAGGACAAATTCTAAGAATCCTATTTCATAGCTTAATTCATTCTTATGTTTCCTATTGTTCAGTCATATGGATGTCTACTTTCACTTATTTTCTCAAACCGCTTTCGAATACTTCTGATAAAGCTATAAATCTTATCCAGGATGTAAATCGTTCGGCAACTAAACCGTTACTAGATATTAAAAAACTTTATGTTCTTTCCTGGGCGTTTCGCTTTTCTTCAGCTTCATGGTGATATTCCTAGGTCCCTTAGATTTACGTCTTCTTTTGTATCTGATCGGTCAAATTATCAACTCCGTAGTTCTCTAAATATAAAAAAATTCCCCATACACCAACAATAAGATACGATTTTAATCCTCTTGTTGCGTGTCATTTGACATGGTACACCCTTCCCGATTCGGCTCGATAATGCCACTCGTTTGGCACCTTCAAAAGGCTAGTAAAAAAATATTTGTTTTCATATGATTAATTTTCCTTAATTTTGCCTGTTGCCAATAGTTTTTTTTTTTTTTTTTTTTTTTAGAAGTTGTGATTCCCTGTAGTTAGATAAAGCTTATCTAGTGAACTCTCCTTTTTTCTATGAAGCAAATGCTTTACATGTTAAAAGTTCAAATTCTTATGTTTATATGTTTAAATATTAATGTTATGTTTATACTGTTTAAACCTTAAAGCGTTTAAATATTTAATGTTTATTTGATCTTTTCATAATCCCCCTCCTACAGGCCATGGAGCCATTGTGGGGATTTTTAGATTGTTATGTAATTATTTTACTGATATATGGAAAATAAATCTATCTATCTATTTATCTATCTATCCTTCTATCTTATGAATTTTTTGGTGGTTCTGAACTTTTACCCTGGACGGGCAAATAATTAAGGCATACTCTCAGTCAAGTACATGGTTGTGATGATATTAAAACATAATTGAGTATTTTAGTGGTATTTTTATTTACTACTAAAACCTAATAAATATTTTGCTCTATATTTAATATTTTTTTATTGTACATATCACTATATTTGTGTTTAACATAGTCTCTCAGCTCTTTTTTGCCTATTTATTTAGTTATTATTGCCTACAGCTATATTTTAGGAGAAACAAGCATACCTATAAACAAAATGCTATTGCTGCTAACAACTCATCGCAGACCAGACTTTCTGAGGCCAATAACGTTGAACACTCAACTGTACAATTTTTTCTTCAGAATTTTTTTTCCTCTTATGAGGTGCTTATTTTATTTAACTTATTTTACTTTTCTACTTATTTTTACTTATTATAATTATTATTTATTTATTTTACTTATTTTAAATATTTCTTTGTCAACTCTTCCTGTCCCATTTAATTTTTTGTTTGGCCTCAGTATGATTGTCGAAGAGCACAATTTTTGGCTCCCTGCCATCTTTAAAACCATTAAGTTATCATCTTTGCCTATTAAACAGATCGTGGTAACGAACTGTAAGTAAGCAGCAACTCGGCTCAATAGTAACCAAAGCTCCCTTCCGGTGTTATTTGCCCACTTTACGTTCCATGGCACCTTTCCATGGCAGATTACCAGGCTGAATATTGCTACTATTGTCAATTGAATATGGAATTATACAAAACCTACCAGACAAGTTTCCTGGCCAACCAGACATGTTTCTGGGTCAAGCAGACAAGTTTCTGGGTCAACTATAGGTTTCTGGGCCTTTACGTTCCATGGCACCTTTCCATGGCAGATTACCAGACTAGTTATTTGGTCATAATAATATAATGTGGTCAAACAGGGTTTTTTTCTGTTTTTGTTGTCAATTACACAATGAATGTAGGTCATGAGTTCACATACACATTCTTAAAACTACACGTGATTAAAAACGTTATAAAACTATATGCTATTTGCAAAGAAAAACCAGAGTGGTTTTTTTTAGAGCGGACACCGGTTTTTTAGGCAGCCAATCAGAGAATTACTTAACAATTCGTCATTGAAACCCCGTATAAAGTGTTCATGCTTTGGAATTCAATTTTCATTATGTATTAGCATATTGAGCATAGTACACTGGATTTTTTTAACTCTGAAACAATGGATATTTCTATTTTCAATGTGAGTACACATTCATTCTTTATTTAAAAAAAAATCGTTTTACTAGTAAATTCAAATTTCAGGGGGGGGGACTTAGCCCCCCTTCAACAACACAAAGCTTAAAATATGATGCGTATATTCGATAGAAACGGCAAAGCACACTTTTTCTATTATGTAAAACAAAAAAACTCCCTTTTCCATTGCTCTGTTAGGAACATAATTCTGTAGTTTTAGTTCGTTCTTTTTCGTTCAAAAGAATCCTTTCCAATCGTGCGTTTAAATGTACTATCTTCTTCCGCTCTAAATAAAGCCATCTGTGTTTAACATGTTACCAAAGAGGGGATGATTTCAAAACAACATTCCGCTACAACCCGGATCTAATTACTCTAACTGTTATCGGTCTGATGTGATCTGTTCGTGGTATGCGTCGTATCGGGATTAAGAAAAAAAAAGACGGATATGTGCGATTCAAGGCTCATTGACAAAAGAGTGTGTTTTCTTACCAAATTAGAAAGATATTTTCTATTGTATTTGATGAAAGTAAATGGATTTCATAGATGATTAAGAGGCTTTTATAAAAATATATGACAGGGAAGAGAGCAATGAATCAATTCTAACACAGTTTTTCTTTACTTGGTATCCGTTAAAAACGAAATTTTTGTGTTAAATAAGTAATTCTTGTATCTTTTAAATGAGCTTTAGGGGTTTGAGAGAGACTCTGTTCCCTGATTCCGTGTGGTTAGAGGGGATTCTTTGTGCAGACTAATTTTTTCTTCTGTAAGAAAAGGGAATTGTTTTTTTCCATGCTAAATTTTGCCTTCTTTTTAAGGAAAAGGATTCCTACAATTACCCTCCCCTGGAAAAGAGAGCTAAGACTAACGGCGTTGCTCCAATACAACAAGTTGAGATAGGCGGTTATTGGGGGCCACTCACATCCATTCCAGACCAATGCTGCCTGCTCAAAACTCACCAGTGCCAACTCCTACGCAGCCAGGTAGAAAGCTGAAAAGAGAATGGATAGTTGCTCACATGATGGGGAGCCTCACTGGCTCACCTGTACAAGCCAGTGACATCACCACCACATCTATGCAAGAAACGGACGGCACTCAACAGCAGTCTGAATTTGGAAATGTGAGTATTTTCACCTCTAGCTTCTACCTATTTCTATCCAACTTTTTGTTGTTTTTTTTTAAAGTATTTTCTTTTTGACATTTTTCAACATCGTAAAAGTGTATGTCAGAGATATTAAAATGTTAATCCCCCCCACCCCCGACCATTGTTTTAAATTTCTCTACCCCCCTCAGAGATTGCTGAATATAATGCATTTTTTTTATTAGCAAAGAAAGCACTCTTTTGCGTCTTTCTGAACTTTCTGAGGGGGTGGGTGGAGGTAACTATTTAGTTTAAATAATTCTAGGAGGAATTGAGTTTTGAGGATGGGGTGAAAAAATTAACATGTTTTTTTAACTTTATAAAATAATGGTTATTTCGCATAGAAAATAAAACCTTTTTTCTATAGATTAATGAATTAGCCTTTTCGCTATTTTTTTCAACACTATAAAAGTGTGTGTGCATGTGTGTGTGTGTAAGTGTTAGTGTGTGTGTGTGTGCATGTGTGAGTGTGTGTGCATGTGTGAGTGTGTGTGCATGTGTGTTTTGTGTATGTGTGAGTGTGTGCCGTCTCTGTGCATGTGTATTCTCTCTGTGTGTGTGAGCGTGTGCGTGTGTGCGTGTGTGTGAGCGTGTGTGTGTGTGTGTAGATGTGCGCGCGTGTGTTTGTGTGTGTGTGTGTGTCAGTGTGCTTGTGTAAGTGTGAGTGTGTGCATGTGTGAGTGTGTGTGCATGTGTGAGTGTGTGTGCATGTGTGTTGTGTGTATGTGTGAGTGTGCGCCGTTTCTATGCATGTGTCTTCTCTGTGTGTGTGTGTGAGCGTGTGCGTCTGTGCGTGTGTGTGAGCGTGTGTGTGTGTGTGAGCATGTGTGTGTGTGTGTCAGTGTGTATGTGTGTGTGTGTGTATGTGCGTGTGTTGATGTGTGTGTGTGTGTGTGTGTGTGTGTGTGTCTCAGTGTGTTATTAAAAAAATTTGTAATTTATAATACATTGTTTGATAGAAAAAGAAAAAGAAAAGTATGTTATAATTGTGATAAAACTTTCGTCAAAAAAAACTTAATCCATTCATTTTCTAGTTTCAGGGGGAAGCTGTGAAAACTTCTGCCTTCCCTGGTCCAGGACTTCAAAGTATCATTGGTAATTGTCCCCTCTCGCCGAATGTTAGTGAAGGTATGTTATTTGATATCCTCCTGGATTTTCAATTTACAGCTGAAGAAATGGACAGTCTTATGGAAATTGTTGGGCCTAATTTTGCCAGGGACATTTTTGATGACAACTTTACTATTAGTGAATTGAGTCCTGTGCAAACAGGTGCAGGACATGAAAATAGTGTCACGTCCCCGGAACTACGTGAATTTTATTTGTTAGAATCTGCTCTAAGTCACCTACAAACGTATAGGGTAGATTTTAACCCCCCCGAGGAAAACGCGGGCATTATTTTAACTGACCCTGTGAAAAATCTCCATAGCTATATCGACAGAATTCGAGCGCAAATTGAGATTCAGATTCAGAATTGGGGAGGTCAAGGGGGGGTTAAAGCATCAGTGAATCAAAAAGTTTACTTACAAAAGGGAACATCCGGGGATATTTTTCATTTTCATTTTTCAACAGGCAATCAGACTTTTTACCCAGGTCTAAACGAATTTGAAGACAACTTTTTCAACTGGGTGAATAAATTGATATCGAATTTGGACACGTTTCGCGAGAGGGGTAGTGGGTCCACAATTTTATACATTGAACGCATGGATCTGAATCTCAGTAGATTTAAAAAAAACTTTATTTTAAGGGGAGCGGGTAATCTAAAAATAAAATGCCACCCAGATTTGTCGGCTACAGGAGGGGTTCAGGGCTTTTGAAACGAGGCTGCAATGTTTTAAGTATGCATTTTTAGCGCCAGACCATAAAACATTAAAAAAAGATTCCACAATAATAAATCTCGACGGACTTGCACGTAACGGCGGAAAAAATTTCCCTAAAGTAAATTTTGGTTGTTTAGAGGGGAAATATCCGTTCAGCAAAATGAATATCTCAAAATTTTGATTGCATGGGTTTGGGGAATTGGTGGGTGTGAGCGGGAGGTTGATACCTCGCTCTTTACGCTACAGCTTTTTTTTAGTGCTTTCAAAAGAGCTATCTATTCTAACTAAACGGCCTTTGTGATTCAGGGGTTTGTGAATTAATTTTTTTTTTTAACTTTTAACGTAGAGCGTGGTATTGACTAAGGGGAGAACCCCCTCATATACGTAATAACATATACATAATTAAAAAAACAAGCGATACGGCTCAATAGTGATCGAAACTTTTAAAAACGGAATTTTGATGTCAATAAATGTATCAAAAGAATGGGTTTAAAATGCTGATTCTAAATATATAAATTTTATTAAGTTTAATATTACTCATCAAAGGCTACGAGCCTGAGAAAATTTAACTCGATTTTTTAAAGAGGGGGAAACATCCCCTACAAGTGAAAGAATTTTAATGAAAATTACACCGTCAGATACAGCGTATCAGAAAAACCTATTACATAGGTTTCAAGCTCATATCTGCAAAAATCTGCAACTTTGTATTTTTTGCCAGAAGAAAAATATACGAATATAGAAGTTCGTTACGTAAGTTAATTTGTAAATTACGTCATAACCAAATTTAGAGACATCCATTTAGCAAAAGAAAAGTTAGTCACTCTGTTTCATAACTTTATTTTTTAAAACAATAAACACCTTTAGCGTAAAGAGCGAAGCGTTGAGGAGGGGACAGCCCCTTTCATATACGGAATAATTTATGTTTGTTTTAAGTTTTAATGTCGCTCCTTACTTTCAGTTTAAAAAACTTGTTTTTTTTATTTAATTTATAGCGAAGAGACGAGATACTTTTGCCACTGGATTCATTAGTTTCAGATCTATCCATTCGTCGAGCCAGAACTGTGATATTATGTACTTTTCACAGTTCTTGATAACGATCTGTAAGTAAGGAGTGAGGAGCGACCCTGCCCAACGGTAACAGAAACTCTAAAAAAAATGGAATTCTAATAACAATGAACACATTTTAAAAAATAGATTTTTATTGTGAATTAAAATATGTAAAAATTATTAAGTTTGCTGTTAACCATCAAAAACCGCAATTTTAAGAAAATTTGCCTATTTTTGCAAGAGGCAGAAACACCCTGGAACTTCATAGGTTTTGATAGCAAAAAGATCACTGTTGTGTTGTTTTACTTTTTTCAGGGGTGATCCTATTGAACCATTGTCGATAGAATATCGAGAAATGGCTCACTCGACCGGAAATTGAAAGCCTTAGCGCCCCTTTCAATTAGCCGAAAATTGGAGGGTCGCTCGACCCCCCTACCCTGCCCCCAGTTCCCTCCAGAACACTGCTAAAAAATTCGAGACCCAGAATGGATTCAGACTATCTGAAAGATCTGATAATTATACATCTTGGGATGATTTGACCCCCAGCCTCTGAAGCAGGAGAAAGAGCTGTAAATTATTTAATTTCCACAATGTTTACATATAGCAGTTTATATTAGTTTATATAGATTCTTTATTATTGAGAAAGTCACTGGTTTGGGGGGGGGAGAGGGTAAGGTTCTATGGGGAATTTTCCGTGGGGAGAAAAGTTTATGGGTTAATATTACAAGGGTTGGGGATTTCCTAGTATGATTTGAAAAACGGTGAGAAATAAAATATTTACCGCAAAGAAGGTATTTTCAACTGAATGTAAGGAGCAACGTTAAAACTTAAAACGAATAGAGATTGTTCCTTAAATGAAGAGACATGCCTCTTGTTCAAGCACAAGGAATGTTAAATTTGAGTCAGAAGTCTTTAAAAGAGCTATAAGAATTTAACTTGAAGAGTTGGGGCTGTGGACGGAACAACCCCCCTCACACTTTTGATAAGGATTATTTTTTGGTGGTGGGGGATTTTAATGCTTATACGGGAATATGTAAAGAGATTTATCAAGTTTCATTTGTTGGTACGCCAGACCTGATACCTGATATTTATAAAACATCTAGAAGGAGCAAAGATATTGAAAGAAGGGTTAATTGTTGGGGTAAAAGGCTTCTGGAACTGTGTTCAGACAATGCATTAGTGATTGAAAATGGAAGATTTGGGAAGGATGGGGAGGAGGGTCAGTTGACCTGTCTCTCGGGGACAAACCCTAGTGTAATTGATAATGTTTTGGTCGGCATTGAACTCGTGGCCCTGATAGTGGATGATAAGGTTCGTAGGGTCGTAGGCTCTGACAACTTACCAGTTGAGATTAAGCTTTGCCTTGGAAGAAGAGTTCCAAGGAATAAAAAGTTGATAGTCCTACTAGGAGGGTTACAAAGGATCTTTGTTTTTCAGGAAGGTTTTTAAAGAGTGAATGTAGTAAAGACGAGCTGGAGCTGATGAAAGAGGAGTTTTGAGGCCGGAAATAATTGAGAAAGTTGATAGTCTGCATGATGAAACAAGAGATATACATGAAATTTTGGAAGGTTTGGGTTTTTGGTGATTTATGAGTGTGCTCGTGTGTCAGAGAAACCAAATGAAAAGGAAAAATAGTTTTTTCGATGATGAATGTAGTTCTTTTAAAAAGGAGTTGGAGGAGTTATTAGATTTGGTAAACGCTTGCTCTGTAGAGGAAGAAAGACATAGTTTGTTTTTACGGTTTAAGGAAAGGAAAAGGGAATATAATAGGCTAAAACGGAGGAAAAAATGAGAGAAAACTAGAGAGGAACAGAAAGAGATAGAGAAGGCTTATACGTATGGTAGGGGATACGAAGCAATTTTGGTCAGGAATAAGGTAGGGGAATGGACAAGGAAAGGGCCAATTACAAATCCCTGAAGTTGATACTTGGTCTAGTTTTCTTGAGAGTATAGATGAAGATTCTAGTGGCCTTGATAGTGAAGAATAGGAGGGTTGCTCCGCAGTTTCCGATGAAAGAAAAAGATAATGAGTTAGTGAAGGAGGTAACCTCAGATGAAGTTAGGAAACTAGTTAAGAAGATGAAGGGAGGATCAGGGCCAGGAATAGATGATATACCAGCAGTTTTGTTAAAGAGGTTTCTTGATGTTTTTTTTATAGTTTTACTGAATATTTTTAATAGAATTATAAGTAGTGGTGTATGGCCTTCCCTATGGAAAGTATCGATTATGGTACCTCTATTTAAGAAAGGTAGTCCTAGTGATCATGATAGATATAGGTTGATAGCATTAGCGCCTGCACTTAGTAAAACTTTAGAAAAGATTTTGGCCAATCTGTTGAATGAATGGTTAGAGGTTTATGGGGTAATTAAAGAGGATCAGGGGGGTGTCAGGAAAGGGTATAGTACGCTGGATAGAGCATTTGTGTTAAGTGCACTAATAGAGAAGTATGGATCAGGTAGAAAAAAGCTGTATGTTGCGTTTCTAGACTTAAAAAGGTATTCGACAATGTAGATAGAGCTCTCCTTGAAAAGTGTTTAAGAGATGAAGATGAAGGTTTACCTTTAAGTTTTAGTCGTGTATTTGTTGGTATGTATTCTGGAACTAAGTCTATGGTCAGGGTTGCATGTGGAGTTTCTGGAAGAAAAATGGGCTCCAAAGCTGTGTCTTGTAAAAAATTAGTTTTTCGGTGTTACTATTTGCGGATGACACTGCATTGGCGGCGAAGTCGGCAAGGGAGCTTCAGATGTTCTGGATTTAATTGAGGAATATTTACAAATGAAAAAAATACAGCTGAACGTTCTGAAAACTAAAGTGGTTGTTTTCAGTAAAAGGAATGAAACAATAGATAAGATATTTGTATTTGGAGGACAACAATTAGAATTAGTTGAAAAAATAAAGTATCTTGGTTATATCTTCCAAAGTAATGGTGGATGGAGTTCTCATATTGAAAAATTGTTAAATAGGGGAAGAGCTGCAACATTTTCACTTTTCAAGAATAAAATTAGTGGAATAAAGAATTTGTCTTTGCATAAAAGGTTTTTTTTTATCTAAGATTATGCCGATTCTCCATTACGTGGCAGAGATCTGGGAACATGAGAACGCTGCCCAGTTAGAAAGTGTTCAACGAAGTTATTTTAAGAGATTGTACGGGTTGCATAGAATGACCCATACCCAGTTTCTTAAAGGAGACCTTGGACTGTGGTCTCTTAAAAGTTATAGGACAGTCCAAATGATAAAATTTTGGCTAAGGGTTTTACAGTTACCCAGTGATAGGTTACTGAAGGCTGCATATGATGAGTTACTTGAGCTAAATATGAACAGATCTTGGCATTTTAAAGTTAAAGATGTATTGGATAAGATAGGTTTTTCTTTCGCATGGAATGATGGCCTTGGACCAACTAGTCAATAATTAAAGTTGGACAAGGAAATTAAGAGTGTGCTGGAGGACCAGACGATACAGAATTGGGGTGAGGAGATTAACAATTCGGCAACTTTAAGGTATTATAATGAGGTTAAGATAATTTTTGGTCAGGAATTTTACTTTAAGTTAAATTTACCGTCTAGATACCTTACATATTGGATGCAGCTACGATCTAATTGCCTTCCGATTCGTTCGAGATTGAAAGTTTTTGAAAGGAGAAAAGTGTCCCGGACGGCAGGTTTTCTTGCCCTCTTTGCCAAGAAGAGGAGGAGAATTTTTAGCATTGTCTGAGTCGTTGTCGAGGTCTTTTGGGGGCAAGGAAAAATTTATTTGGGAATTTTGGAGTGCTGCTTCCTGATGCCTTGAAATGTACGTCGTCACAATTTATTTGTCTAGTGGGAAGATATCTTGATGAGTATTTTGCAAAAAGAAGAGAGTAGTTTTTATTTTATTTTTTATTTATTTTTGTGATGAGTGCTGTAATTTGTTAATATTGTATGTTATTTATTTAAATTGCCACAATTTGGCTTTAAAAAAATTTTAATTTTTATTATATTAGCCTATAAATGAAAAAAATAATTATATTCGAATACTGCATCGAAATAGAACATGACAAAGCCGCCTATCAGGAAAGTAACATTGAGACTAGTCTAATGGACCCCTGGACCCTTTACTCCATGTTCCTAGATCCTAGCGGTGATTCCCATATCTGGGTAAACTGTTAACTCGTGCTCGTAGCCACAAATGAACGTTGTGGGAACATTTAACTTAAAGAAAAATCAGCCAAATATTGGTTGAATTATTATTTAGTCCCATTCACAATGAGATTTTACTAGTTCCGGAATTTAGCTAGCACTAGTTTTGCCCAATCTGCACAAACAGGGCCATTCCCTGCGTTTAGCGTTTTAAGTGCTTTGAGTGTTGAATATGACTGAATTATCTTTTTGTGCAAAATTATAAATTTATGTACGAAATCTTAAAATCACAGTTTTTTTTACAAGTCCTTGCTTAAATTTACGGCACCAGATTAAAATTGATACCGAGTTATACAGAGTTATAAATTGGAACGGCACCTAGTAATTCTCTGACATCACCAATCGACATGACATGGCTGTTAGCGATAATAGATTTTCTTACAGTTTTTCCCCTTAAATTTGCTTCTGTTTTATTTTGTACGTTTGGAATCTAAATAAAACTAAAAAATTCAAATAGTCCGTTAAGTTTTGGCCGTTCGAGATCTCCTATATTCGCTCAGATTGAACATCCTTCAGGCCAGAATTCGGAAAAAAGATGACAATTCAGCTCCGTCATTGCATGGATAGTAGCCCTATGATTATTTCCCATTTAGATCGAGTTTGGTCTTCTCACTGATTGGTTTTGCGTTGGAAATTGAATGGATTACAAAATTAAATTAGCGGATCCTTGAAAGGCCTTCCTTTTCTCCAATACTCAACAAACTCGATTTTCTTGAAATAGCATTTCACTGGGGATACTTGTTGAATAGCTGGGAAATCCGAATATAAATTTTTCACCAAATAATATAAGGCTTATGTTAGGTTAGGGAAACGCTAAAAGGATGTGTTTGCGACAAGGACTTTGATTTTCTTACTTGTTCCTGTATATACCTAAATATATATTTCGTTGTGTAAGGGGGGGGGGGTCGTATTAGGGTGATTAATTCTTTTCCAAAAACATCCATGAGACCCCAGGTCCCCAAATAAAGTCACCAATATAATAAATTAACCAAGTGAGAGAGATATCTTGACAAAATCCTAATCGTCGTAATAATATATACAAGACAACACAGACATAAGAAAAACTAAGATTTTATTATTAAAGAAGAGAACTTTTTAGTTAATAGTTATGGTTATTTCATTATAAATCATGATTCAACAATATTATTCACAATCAAAGATCAATTCTTGTTCATATAATTGCTAGAAGTGAAATTTATTATTATTAAAGAAAAGCAAGCTTTATAACTAATATATTAAGGCTAATATGTTCCTGCTTAGAAGAATCTAATAATAATATTAAAGAATGGGATATATACCCATTTACTAGGATTTTAACATAATAAAATTAAGAAAGAGCAAGGAACACACTAGACTTACATTCTATATGCATAAAAGAAGCTTGAGCAAAGCTATAAACCCAACTGACTTCTATGGTCAGTATCGCGCCATATAAAAAGATATGTTCCCCTTTATTCGTCAAACAAACGTAGATAAAATCAATCCTTCTAAGAAAGGGTGTGTATTGCAAAATAAGGAAACTGTTAAAAAGGAAAAGGGTTACAAAATAAGTTCATCGGGTTAAAAAATACTCTGAAAGAACATTAGCTTAAGCCGGATTCTACCAAATTAATAGCACCTTGATATTAATTCTAAAATTAGAAGGGCATTTTTTACAGTTGCAAGTTAACTTTCTCTCCTTGCATTTAACTTTTTTGGAGTTGTTAGTTAGTCGCATTCATAAGACGAAACTACAGTGGTGCACTCAGAAAATAAATATGGGAAGGGCTGATCGGGTACCTCTGGGCCAACCCAGGGAAAACTCAAGAAATTTCTTAGAAAAACGGTATTTTAAGGCATTATTCTAAGTTTAGTTTAGCTCTTTGAATGCAAGTTTAGAGTAGGGACAAAGAAATGAAAGATAAAACCGAGCAGAAAAGATAAGATTTAAAAACATAGTTTTTTTTTTCTTGAGGGGGGCTACATCCCCTTTAGCCCCCTCCCCGTTTAAACGCGCCTGCGAAACTAAATACATTGATGGAAAATAAATTTGTATTTCTCACCTACTCCTACTTGTTCTATCTCCAATTATACTTTTAATTAAAAGCATTCTGTATTGATTTCCTCCTTTGAGAGTTGTGCCTTTCATCTTAATCATCGCTCTTGCAAAGGGAAATATAGTGGTAATTGGAGCTACAGCAGTAACCTGTTCCGTAAAGACGGTTTATTTGCTTAAAAGTGTCCAGATCTTTTCCAGTTCTTAACTACATTCGAACATTAAAGGCTGGGGAATTAAACGAGCTGCACAGCATGGTAGAACTAATACTTGAACACATGTGTAAAAAGTCCCATCTAATGCAATTAAAACTCGATGTTTGGTGGATCTGCGGTTAATTGGAGCTCCCCCACAAGCATACTCGCGGGAACTTTGAACTTTTTTGGGGATATAATGGAAAGCATTAATTATCTGGTTACTCGTGGTATAGTTTCACACAATATCCCTAGCAGACTAGGACCTAGCAGGACGATAAGTGATTTTCCCCCTTCCCATTGAAGCTACGTGTCAGAAATTTTGAAAATGTTATCGAGTCTAGATTGTCTTGTAGATTGGCCGGCACTGGAGCAAAGAGGAAAGGAAGATTCAAGTACACAAATCTAAAGGAAAGAAAACGAAATTGCAACTTTCCTTACGAGTAGACCTTCCAGTTCAATTTATGGACCCGAAGATGATGAAAAGTAAAAGACAAGAAGACTACATGAGTGAAGAAATCCCTTTAAAGCGGCATGCTCTTATGGACGGAGTTTTGACAGTTACTATTATGTAATTTAGTCTTGTTAATATGCAACAGTTCTTCTGTGGCAGGGATTTTAATTTTAAGTGAGCGTCTGGCAATTTTTTCCCTTGGTTTATTTTTCCAGTGGGTTTGTTGTATACATAGAACTAGGGGGATTCACTCTATTTTATGGGGATTTACTATAATAAGTAAATCCCCCTAAACGCTCATTGGAAAAATAAACCAAGGGATTCGTGGACTAATCTTCTTTTAGAGTTGTACAGTTAAAGCTAATTGATTCCATCCTCTTAAACAATTTCTGAGAACATGCTGGTTAAGAATTAAAAAATGATAAATATAAACTCGAAAATAAGAAAAATGGGGATATTTTCAGCCAGTAAAAATATGCTGCAAATATTACGACAGAGACCTCCGATCGACTGTCTTCAGTCCAAAAAAATAGAGAAAAATATTTTAGAAAACATGTAACGGTGAAAGGGTAACTGAGTAGAAAATCCGATATCCGATACTGAATGACAATTCAAGAAACTAAATCTGAGTTCATTTTACTTGATGCTTCTGTAAGAGCTAATCGCTTACCGGGTCTTATATTATCTGCTATTCTATTAGGTAGCGAAATATTATAATGTAAAGAAAAAAATCCGAATTAATAAGTTCTTAATAAACGAAACCCAAATAAGTTACTTTGGTATCAAAATCAAGGGCTAATTTTTAGTTTATATACTTTTTAATTTCGACTGCATATCTGAAAACTTGCAAGTTGCAAGAGACTTTTAATAGAGGTGTTGTCTAACAAAATGAAGTAGTGTGGGTTGTCGTACACGTGTTGGGCCAAGGTAGAATCCAAATTCTCAGGCCTTTGATGGAGCTTCATGGTTTGGTCAAATCAAGATTTATGGTTCATTTCACTAGCTTGAAATCTAGTCTTATTCAAATTCGTTCTCATCTCATTCCATCTTCTAGACTAGACTATGGGTCGGCAACCTTTTGTTGTAAAAGGGCCAAAATTTTACGTAAAGACATAACGCAGGCCACACTTGGGTCTAACGTCATTGCACTCTAGTGTAGTATTGTGGGTATACTAATAATTAGATTACACCTACAATGTTTATATGAAAATCTTTTTATGTTTAAATATAAAACGCTTAATGTTTATTGCTGCTACATTTATTGCAGTTAATACAATCAATGGGATTTTTGTTGTTGCATTTGACTTGCAATTTGTTTTTTTACATTAGCTTGCATTTTTGTAATAGAGACGTATAATATTGCGTCTAAATGTATGTTCGATAATCCGGAACAGTGATAATCTAGAAATATCTACTGCGAAGGGGTTTTTGAAAAAGGATTTCATCTTCGTGAAATCAGCCCACCGGTGGTCAAACTTAGTTTGAAGTTGTAGTAATCCACTTTTTATTTTAGTATTTCACTTTTAATTAGTTTTTATTATGCCTCTGAGGATGTTGCCTTGCACACTTAATCTGACCCCTCTCCCTAAACACTTAAAGGAGGAGCGTCAACTGTGGTTGCAAAATTTTCGTCACGTTTGTTTATGTCACTTGCAGTAAAAGGAAGCTTTTCTAGAACTTACTTCGGGTTTGAGAAGAACTGTTCAATGTTTACCGCGCTGAAGTTCTTTGCTAGGCCCAAGCTTGTGGGTTCAAGCTTGCGTAGTCATAAGAATTTTGAGCTCGAAAGCCTATCAGCCAGTCTAGCCCTGTTTCTTGGGCATTGCTCAGGTTCTTAGGGATTCTGGTGGTGTTTGGTTTAGGCAAGTAGTTGATGCAGTCACTCATATACACTGGCTATTGTAGTTACAATCAGTAGGGGCCCGGTCGCAATCAGTCACATTCACAAGTATTTGCAAATGCAAGTAGTTACAAATTCAAACATTTAAAAGCAGTTACAGTCACAGTTTAAAAATGTCACAATAGAGTTGCAGTAATTGCATAAGTAGTAATAGTATTAGGTAGCCCTTAAAGGTTCACTGTATTGATGTCTGTTGTTTGCTAGATATTGTTCATATGCCCTTTTGGCAACATGCGTGCATAGAGTATATTTTGATTTTGTTAAATATACACTGCAATATCACTTGATAGTTTCAACTTATGCCCTTGGCCATCCCAGATATATTGCAGATAGACATCTTAAGCATCCATTTAGGCCTATTGTTATAAATCCTCCTCAAGAGGTCCTTAAGTTTGAAGTTAATACCTTTATCCGTTCCTAAAATGCCGTAATAGGCCCTTATGACAAACTTGGATAGACAGAATGTCTTTTGATTCAGTCCAACATTCCCAATAATACTGAAAGTTCCATTGAACCTTCCACCTTTTTTCCTGAGGTATTTCACATGCACCCTTTTGACAATCTGGAGATATTTATTGTACCTTTGGATTTAGTTTTACTCCCCCTCTAGTTTCCCTAAAAGTTGAAATTCATCACCTTACTCTTTTCCTGATAAATTGTATGTATGCTTCGTCGACAACCTGGATGTACTTAAACCCTTTTGAAGAAAACAATTTACCCTCGATTCTGTAGATGGGTTGCATCTGGTACACACTGGGATATGACCCAGTGTGTGCCATATTTTCCTGTCCCACTACATAACAGATGACACCCATCCAAAAAATTAATCGTAATTTTTTCTTCCGAATGTTTTGTCACAAGATGTCCACATAACATGGCCAAATAATTTGGCTTTCATTTTGTTCCCCAAGCCCTAAATTTTACTGAAGCAAAAAAGAATAAACAAAGAAAATAAAAAGAAAAAATATTTTTGGGGGATATTTCCCAAATTTTGAGGTAGGTTTGCTCAAAAACAAAAATTGTAATATACCAAAATAATTGATCTGGACTGGATAGTAGAACATCAAACTAACTATATTAAATGACGCTTACGTATTTTTTCGAGAATGCTATATGGCAGAATTCTAGATGGCACCCTCTTCCAGCGAGGATTCTGTGGGCCGCGGGCGGCCGAACCCTGCTGTAGACTGAATTTAATTTTCCGCACGGGTGGGGGATAAATTTATTTTCTATTTTATTGGGGGAGGATTATTTTGTCGTTGTTTCGATTTTTTCGGGAAATTACCCCAAAAAAGGAGGACTTCTAAATCTAGGGAGGAAGGGGCCCACTTTGCCCCCTTCCTCAATTGAATCCATTGGTTTTTACCCTCCATATTTCAGTAGAGCAATATGCACCCTTTGATTTTATTACTAACTACAGACAATGTAATTGCTTATTTTCTAACCTTGCCTCTGATGACTTCTAACCTTGCATCTGAAGACAGCATAAAATCGATTTTTTTTTTTCTATGAACAGTTGCTAGTGCGGTTGTTGATTGCAGTTGCGTCTTGTATCTAAGGAAATGCTTCGGTTGGACCGGCGGGGTTGGCGAAAAGCAAGACTACCTTATTGGTTAAAAATAAGTTTTAAATGGCTGTCTGAGGTCACTGTGAGTGTCTTACTAGAATAGAGGTAAACGGAAGGAAATTAAAGTTGAGAGAATATCAATTTAAGTACATATAATATTAAGTTCTTAATATTATAGTTGTCTATAGAAGTTTATCTTTTGAAATCATGAGCACTTTTTCTACTTTAATATTATCGTATCTAATGGGTGACTTTAAGCACTTCAAATGGCGCTGTCCACGGAGAAATAATATCTCCTGAAAGCATAATAGCTGTTATTTCTGATTTTCTAGAAGTTTAAGGAATATAAGCATAAATTAATGCTGTTTCGAATCACCATATTAGACTGATAATGCTTTCCGTGAGTCTTAAATATTGAGCTTAGCTTAGCTCTTAGCCGATTATACCACAATCTATATGGTATAATCGGAATTAAAGGTAAAGGTAAATAATACGGCATTGGACTTGACAGTCCCTACCAGCGGTGCTGATCACCGTTCCTTGGCCTTTCAGCCAGGACGTGCAATAGGGGGTTGGGGGCCAGCCGTCCTGTGTTTTCGCTGACCCTCCCTGTTTACCTTCCCCAGATTTCTACAGGTACCCATTTTAAAGCTGGGTCGGCTCTGGCTGAGCTTACAGAGTCACGCCATTGACCCCCGTCCAACGCCAAAATAATTGAGTACATTAGGATTCGAATCCTCGTCCTCTCGGACAAATGATCCTAAATCCAGCGCACCAATATCCGCTTGGCTATGACGGCCAAGTATAATCGGAATTAATTTATTATAAATAGGGTATATGTAACTAAAAGGAAAGGAAACTATTTCTTTTTGCAAAAAATTATAAGTCTTGTAAGTTAGTTGATAAGGGTGTTGTTTGTTTCTTTTTTTACGTTTGATTTTATTGTAACCTGAATGAAGTGTTTTTATATGCTTGAATAAATAAAACTGATTATTTTGAACATAGAACCTTAGAACTCTCAACCTTTCAAGAAAGAGCCCTTTAGTCTATTGCGTTTGATGCTTGTGTCATATAAGAAAAACATTTAGAAATTTACAGTCCTTGACACTGTAGCCACGTAGGTACCTTCACCAATTACCGATAAAAAGAGTTGCAGCTCCATGTTTTTTAAGGCCCACGTTTTTATTTTCACACAGAATTCAAGTTATTGAAGTTTTACATAACCAGGTAATTACATAAAAAATAAATATAAAACTAAAATATAATTCATTGCCTACAATATTACACATACCCAAGAAAAAAAGATTTATTCTCCGACAAAATGTATGATAAGTATCTAGAAAAATCTGCTTAGATATAATAATGAGACTAAAATCCGTGGAAGTGAAGAAAAAAGAAAGGAAGAAACTACACTCTTAACATGGATGATAAAATGGGATTCATTTTCCTTAGGCAGAACCTGAAAATTGCAAATCTTTTATTTTCGGACAGGTAGTCGAAAAATCGGCTAATATTGTAAAATTTACAATTATGATTATTTTTCAAAGCAGGAACATGTTAGCCTTACCTTATTAGTTAGAATGCTTGCTTTTCTTCAATAATAATAAAATTTCACTTCTAGCCAATACAAGAACAAGAATTGATCTTTGATTTCTGACACTGTGAAAAAGAAATCGCCAGTCGTGTATTAAAAGGAGGTGTCTCTATAATTGTAAATTTATAGAAGAGCAAAGAAAAAAACCCCACAACTTTTGTATTTCCCCTCCGATAACTGTAAAACAAAGAAGGATCAGTACGTGAAATCAATACATATCGATCCATTTTTGTTATCACCACAATAAGCGATAAAGAGAGTATTAAATAGGGATAGACAGAACATTTTGAGAATCTTAGTCTTCCTAAAATTAATTTTCAAACCAATTCTAGCACCCTGAACTTGCAAAACCTCTAACACTTCATTCATTTTGCTCACACTTTCATCTAGGATTTTTAAATCATCAGCATAATCCAAGTCCATGAGACTTTCCTCCCCATTTGATTCCGTGGTCTCCCATTGCCTTTCCTGTGCTCCTAAAAACAAAGTTCATCAAAATAATCCATATATAGGGGGATAGAACAAAACCGTGCTTAACTCCTGATTAAATACAAATCAGCTGCTAACCTCATTTCCAACATTAAGGCCAATGTAGGTGTTTTATTGTGACAGCATTTCAGATGACAGTGTCACAGCCCAAAAACTGGAATAGTATCACCCGTCAATAGTAAACACCCGGCATCACTCGTCATTAGTAAACACCCGGTATCATCATAAAAAAACCTACATCTTCAGAGGTAATAATACAGGGGATTGACACTTGTCAAATCAGCAGGAAAAGGACAAGCGTCGAGGAGGTATCAAATCATGTCTTGGACAAGATGTCTTGAAATGGCCGAAAGTTTTCGATAATTTGTAAAGGAAAAAAGAATAACTAATAAAATGGTTATAGGCAATTACCCCCCCCCCCCGGGAAAATCAACCCAAAAAATATCCCCCCCCCGTGGAAATTTAGGCTTTCTAAATTTGAGACTTTTATTTTTTTCCGTGCGGGGTAGGAATTTTGGTACTTATGTATTAAGCGCCACTCACTCAAGTTTACGATGTGTAAAACTCGAGAACAAACCGGTTTCTTCGTTAGTTTCTTTCAGCTTAGCGCGAGACAAGGCAAAGACAAGTGACAGATTATATGGGAAATATATAATTTGGGGCTACTTGAGTAAAATCTGGGTGAATTTGCGAAAACAAAGGTATTCAATTTGCATAAATCTATGGAAATGATTGACGATGACAAGCTGACATTATGACTTGACCTAGCTTCAATTCTCGGATGTTTTCTGTATAATACACGAGTACCATTTGAAGAGTGTTTTCAAAATAAAGTATTCTCTAACATTGTAGTTTACTAAAAAGTTGATGGTAATAGAGATGTAAACGCTAAGAAAGGAATTTTAATAAAGAAATTCAGAACAATCCCTAGAAATCAAGTAGTGATGTGATTATAGGTTTGAAGCATGATGGATCGCAATTATCAATGACCCTAACCACCAAGGACCTGAACCTCCAAAGGTCCCATGTCCCCAAGCTCCAAGGGGCCCCTGCCCCAACTTTTTGAGACCCTCTCCCCATTTTTTGTATTTTTTTCTAAGTTTTTTTAACTTTTTTTTATTTTATTTTTTAAAATGGTATATTTTTTAAACTTTTTTTACATCTCTTAGAAGGACATGTAACATACTTAAAACATAACAAAATCACATTTAATATTTTAAAAATTCAACATGAGAAGGTTATAGATTCTACGAGTGAGTGCGTAGTATGACTACTGGTATATTACTTAGAAGACAGGCTACTGACTCGACAGTCACCCCGGTCATATTTCATTAATAATATATACTAATTTCAAACCATTTAATTAAAGCTCAATATCCCAAAAAAAAGAAAGAAAAAAAACCGGTCCATCTTGGTTAGAAGTTAATATGTTCATTTTTTGAGTATAAAATACCTTTCGAAATTACAATTTTTTTAGTTTGAAAAGCTCTTTCAGCGAGTCAAATAGATTTTTTGGTTTTTTGATTGATTATTTACACTGATAGTTGATATGGATAGTTCCAAGCGAATGCTGGTGAGTAAATTTTTTCTTGTATTATAATAAAAAGAAAACCATTTTGTGCTGCCATTCAGTCAGCAATGACTTATATTAGAATTCCATGTAAATATGCATGTATCAGATACTAGAATTGTAACAATTATCTATTACTTATTCAAATTCTTCCTTGAGTAGCTACCACTGTGAAGAATTTAAGCCTTTCTTGGCCCTCGATGCAATAGGCTATGAGATTTATCGTGAACATAGATATCAATTTAATAACATAAAATATGTGATTCAAGATGCGAAATGTATTACGAACCTTACCTCTTTTCAGAGGTTAAGAGACGTATTGTTTTATTAAAATAGGAAGCCTTTTTAAAAGTATAAACAGGTTTAACGTAGAGAGCATCATACTAAAAGTATACATGGTTTAGCCTCCATCTAGGACTGCCGCTCTTTTCTATATGTTTTTAAGTAGGTTGAAATTTAGGTCTTTAAATTTACGAGCTACCCACTGAGAAAACTGAAAATAATTTTTATTTTTACGATGTTGTTGATCAAACCCCCAGCAAAAGCGGGCAAATTTGTATGTCACCCCTGGCAGCAATTTGAGTCATAGAACAATACACAATGAAAATACCACCTTGCACATTTTCGAAGATTCGAGTGCTACAAGAAAACGGATAAGATCCGTGAGAAAAAATTGCCATTTACAGCTAATTTGGAAGGATAAATATCAACTTGACTACTTCATCTTTGAATGTCAAGGTTACTAGTGCTTCCATTCATGGTTCTATTCACGAGACCCAACTGATCATGCATCTAGCTTTTTTAATGTTTTTTACATTATATTTAGGTTTCTTAACCTTTCGTAGGTGTATATTGCATGAAACTCATGATTTGGGATGTCGAGTTTGCTATATTGAACTTCTCTGAGCTAGATTTCATAACCTTTCGTAGGTCTATGTCAGGTTTTGTTAATAATATTTGATTTTTCTGATAAATTTGGTTTTTAACTTTCAGAAATAAGAACATGCATGTTTAAAAAACATCTGATTTTAATAATTGGGTACACTTTTGCAGATTTTTAAATAAAGTTGGAGTTTAGTTTTCAGAAATATAAACATCCCACTTTAAAATACATCTGATTTTATTAATAATATTTGATTTTTTTATATATATAAAGTTGGGCTATAGTTTTCACAAATAAGCACATCAATACCGTTCTGTTTTAAATTTTTCAGTAGAAGATAGAAACAGTTATACTTTGATTGTGAATGTTTGCCATGAAGATAAAGAGTTCTACTTTAATTCTGCGTTTTCCCAAAGAAGTTTAAAAATGTTCAAGTTCTCTTCTGAAGGTAAAAAGTTCCTCTTTAATTCTGAGTTTTCTCAATAAAGTGAAGAAAAAGTTCAACCTACCTTCTGAATCTTCTCAAAGAAAAATAAGTTACAGATCAATTCTAATTTTTGTTCAAAAGAAAATAAAAAGTTTCCACTTCAGTTCTGAATTTTCGCAAAGATGGGAAACAAGTTTTGAGTTTCGTCTGGAGTTTACATCGTAACCCTAAGAAAATAATGGAAACAAAGACGAAGTAATGCATTAAAACTTCTTTATAGTTATAATTACATGATAAATATCGTCCTAAAAATTAACTATGACACTGAAATGGAATAAGTGTCATATCACGAGAAAAAATAATGAAAAATATTTATTATAGGCATTGAAGTAACCTTTATTTCTATGGACACATGGTTGAAGCCTAAAACAAACAGAAATTACTATCATTAAATAAATGGAACATAAAAGGAACAAAATGCTGTTCTAAATTTTTCAGTAGATGATAGAAAAAAGTTATACTTTGATTGTGAATATTCACCATGAAGATAAAAAAGCTCCACTTTAATTCTGCTTTTCTCAACGAAGTGACAAAAGTTCCGAGTTCTCCTCAAAATTTTCTCAATGAAAAGGAAAAAAGGTAAAGTTCAATTCTAATTTACACTAAAGAAAAAAAATCAATTCCAATTTTTTCCAGATAAAAAAAGGTTCGATTACATTTCTTAATTTTCTCAAAGACATAAGAAATTTAAAGTTCTATTCTAACTTTTTCCGTAGAAGATAGAAAAAGTTATGCTTTGACTGAATATTCTCAATGAAGATAAAAATTTCCACTTTAATTCGAAATTTTCTCAATGAAGTGAAAAATAGTTCAAGTTCTCTTTTGAATTTTCTCAATGACAAGAAAGAAGTTACAGATCAAATCTAATTTTTTCTAAAGAAAATAAAAAGTTTCCATTTCAGGCATGATTTTTCTCAAAGAGATGAACAAATTTAAAATTCTGTTCAAAATTTTTCATAGAAGGTAGAAAAATTTATACTTTAAATATGAATATTCTCCGTGAAGATTAAGAGTTTTAAATTAATTCTGAGTTCTCTCAAAGAAGCACAAAAATGTTCAAGTTATCTTCTGAAGATAAAAAGTTACACTTTAATTCTGAGTTTTCTCAATAAAGCGAAGAAAACTACAAGTGCTCTTCTGAATTTTCTCAAAAAAAAAGTTACAGATCAATTCTAATTTTTTCGCAGAGAAAATAAAAAGGCTACACTTCAGTTCTGATTTTTTCTCAATGAGATGAAAAAAATCTTAAGTTCTGTTCTAAATTTTTCATAAAAGATAGACAAAAGTTGTACTTTCATTGCGAATATTCGCCATGAAGATAAAGAGTTACACTTTAATTCTGAGGTGTAAAAATGTTCCAGTTCTCCAGTGAATTTTCATAAAGAAGAGAAAAAAGTTAGCTAAATTCTGAATTTTCCAAAGAAGAGAAAAAAGTTCTACTTCAGATCTGAATTTTTGAGACATGAAAAAAATTTAAAAGTTCTGTTCTAAAGCTTCTAGAAGATAGAAAAGAAGTTACAGTTGATTTCTTAATATTCCCCATGAAGTTATAAAAAGTTCCACTTTAATTCTGAATTTTCTCAGAGAAGTGAAGAAAAATTCAAGTTCTCTTCTGAATTTTCTCAAATAAAAAAAATAGTTCAATTTTAAATTTTTCCATAGAAATTAGAAAAAAGTTATACTTCGATTCCAAATTTTTCCCCAATAAGAGAAAAGTTCTGCTTTAATTCTATATTTTCTCAAAGAAGTGAAGAAAAGTTCGGATTCTCTTCTGAAATGTTTTCCCAAAGAAGAGAAAAGGTTCTACTTTAATTCTAAGTTTTCAAAACCAAGTGAAGAAAAGCTCAAGTTGTCTTCTGAATTTTCTCAAAGAAAAGAAAAAAGTTATAGTCCAATTCTAATTTTTTTGTTCAAAAGAAAATGAACAATCTCAGACTTTTTAATAAACATTCTAAGCATTTGACATGCCAGCGTATCCTAAAAATAATGGAAATATAACAAAGTAATGCATAAAATATTTTTATTGAAATAACGACATAGAATATTAATATAAAAATATGCTATTATACATTATTGATATCATTGAACAACTTTGGACATTTTGAATCTGTTCCAACATATAAATCATCATGTTCTCTCTTGTTACTAGAGTTACCCTCTTATCTTAGTTCGAATCAGTAGAATAAACAATAATCCATTTTGAGTCACAGACAAATGTTACTGGGGTGTCACATACAAGTTCAATAGACGTTTCATCTTTTGTATTATTTGATTCATTGACGACATGATCATTGGTTAGTTGTAATGTCACTTATGCTTTATTCTCCATTAATTTATCTTCATATTCATTATTGATATTTTATACAATTTCCCTTTTTATTTTGCCAGCGATTTCATTGTCTATTATCACATTATTTTTACAGAGGTAATAGTTCTGGCACGTAGACAAGATATGATTTACGATATTAGTGCAGCAGTATGCATGTGTTCTATTTCCCTTTGCTTTCATTCGAATGCTAACACCGGAAAGATGACTATACGATCTATCCAGGGGTTACATGTTACCAGAACCATTAGCTAGAATTTGCCCCTCTTCATCAACTATTATTTTTATGTTGGCATTCTCTTTGAGTACTAACTTTTCTGAAAAAAATACTTTCACATATCCGCCATTTGCATGATGGAAAGTCTTGGGTACTCCAAAGGAATTTAACTACTCACCATCATGACAAAATAAGCATACATTCCCAATAAGATCTCCACAACTGCTTGATTCATAGTACAAATAAATCTCTTTGTTAGAATTCAAGGCAACGATGACTTTATCGTGTCTACACACATTCCTCGAATAATTTATTTTCACTGATGCAAGTGTTCCTCCAATGTGAAAAAATTACTGATTTAATACATGCAATAAACTAGATAGTCTTGATAACCTACCATAGAGTACCAGTGGAAAAGCCGCTTTGTGTGTAAGAGCATGCATAAAGTACGATTGATATAGCCGCAAGCATATTTCATGTTCTTATAGATGGCAGCACACACGCTCAGACAGACACACACACTCATAGCGAGAGAGACATGCCAAAAAATTTGGTTAATTTAGGTTCACTTAGAGTGGCGCACCACTCTTCTTTGGGAAAACATTCAGAAGAGAATTTGAATTGTTCTTCACTTCTTTAAGAAAATATAGAATTAAAGCAGAACTTTTTCTCCTCTTGGGGAGAAATTTGGAATCGAAGCATAGCTTTATTCTAACTTCTAAGGAAAAAATTTGAAATTGAACTTTTTTTTATTTAGAAAATTCATAAGAAAACTTGAACTTTTCTTCACTTCTCTGAGAAAACTCAGAATTAAAGTGGAAATTTTTATATCTTCATGGGGAATATTCAGAAATCAACTGTAACTTCTTTTCTATCTTCTATGGAGAAATTTAGAACAGAACTTAAATTTTTTTCATGTCTCAAAAATTTAGAACTGAAGTAGAAGCTTTTTCTCTTCTTTGGAAAATTCAGAATTGAGCTAACCTTTTTTCTCTTCTTTATGAAAATTCACTGGAGAACTTGAATATTTTTACACTTCTTTGAGAAAACTCAGAATTAAAGTGGAAGTCTTTATCTTTATGGCGAATATTCGCAATGAAAGTATAACTTTTTTCTATCTTTAATGACAAATTTAGAACAGAACTTTATATTTTTTCACCTCATTGAGAAAAAATCAAAACTGAAATATAGCCTTTTTATTTTCTCTGGAAAAAATTAGAATTGATCTGTAACTTATTTTTTCTTTGAGAAAATTCAGAAGAGACCTTGAAGTTTTATTCACTTTATTGAGAAAACCAGAATTAAATTGGAACTTTTTATCTTCAGAAGAGAAATTGAACATTTTTGTAATTCTTTGAGAGAACTCAGAATTAATGTAGAACCTTATATCTTTATGGGGAATATTCATAATTAAAGTATAACTTTTTTCTATCTTCTATGAAAAATTTGGAACAGAATTTTAAATTTTTTCATCTCTGAGAAAAATCATAACTGAAATGGAACTTTTTGTTTTCTTTAGCAAAAATTAGAATTGATCTGTAATTTATTTCTTTTGATTGAGAAAATTCAGAAGAGAACTTGAACTATTCTTCCCTTCATTGAGATAATTTAAAATTCAAGTGGAACTTTTTTTCGTCAGTGAGAATATTCACAATCAAAGCATGATTTTTTCTATCTTCTACTGAAAAGGTTAGAAAAGAAATTTAAATTTCTTATGTCTTTGAGAAAATTAAGAACTGTAATCGAACCTTTTTTCTCTACAAAAAATTAGAATTGACTTTTTTTCTTTAGTGTAAATTCGAATTGAAATGTAACTTTTTTTCTTTTCATTGAGAAAATTCACAAGAGAACTTGGAACTTTTTTCACTTCGTTGAGAAAACTTCGTCTTTGTTTCCATTATTTTCTTAGGGTAAGATGTCAACTCCAGAGGAAACTCAAAACTTGTTTCCCGTCTTTGCGAAAACTCAGAACTGAAGAGGAAACTTTTTATTTTCTTTTGAAAAAAAAATTAGAATTGATCTGTAACGTTATTTTTCTTTGAGAAAATTCAGTAGGGAGGTTGAATTTTTCTTCACTTTATTGAGAAAATTCAGAAATAAAGAGGAACAGTTTACCTTCAGAAGAGAACTTGAACATTTTTACACTTCTTTGAGAAAACACAGAATTAAAGTAGAACTCTTTATCTTCATGGTGAATATTCACAATCAAAGTATAACTGTTTCTTTCTTCTACTGAAAAATTTAGAACAGAATGTTATGGATATTTTTATTTCTGAAAATTTTAACCCAACTTTATATAAAAAAAAGTCAAATGTTATTAATAAAATCAGATGTATTTTAAAGTGGGATGTTCATATTTCTGAAAACTAAACCCCAACTTTATTAAAAAAAATCTTCAAAAATGTACCCAATTATTAAAATCAGATGTATTTTAAACATGTATGTTCTTATTTCTGAAAATTAAAACCAAAGTTTATTAGAAAATCAAACATTATTAATAAAATCAGACATACACCTGCGGAAGGTTATGAAATCTAGCTCAGAAAAGTTCAAAATAGCAAACTAAACATCCCAAATCGTGAGTTTTATGCAATATACGTTTTATGTATTTATGCACCTACGAAAGGTTAAGAAACCTAAATATAATGTATAAAACATTAAAAATGATAGATACATGATCAGTTGGGTCTCGTGAATAGAACTATGAATGGAATTACTAGTAACCTTGACATTCAAAGATGATGTTGTCAAGTTGATATTTATCCTTCCAAATCAGCTATAAATGACAATTTTTTCTCACTTGGTAGTTTAGCTATTTATGCAAGTAGGAATAGTACCAGAATGTCAACTATGGTGCCGAACTGGAACAAACCCATTCTATAATCCACTTTAAATTATATTTGTAGATAAAAAATCGACAGTTATAATGGGCTTTTCAAATGATGAATAGGCTATATTGCAGGGGATTAGGATATAAAATATACTCTAAGAATCTCTGGACCTTTTGAGTAATGGGATTATTAAGGTTAATCTCCTTCCCGCGGCGGGTGGACTTCTAGACCAGCGCGTCGCAAGCCACCCGCGTCACACGTCACTGCGCTCACTAATGTTTTGGCATTATCAGATGCGTGCGTGGTGCGTCAGATGTCAATCGTGTAAATTCACCCTTTGGGCTGTAAAAGAACAGAGCGAGGTAGCAACAGAAAGCTCTGCGAGAAGTGTATTAGGTACGAGAAAAAGTACAATTGCAGAAATAAGCGTTGTCAGTGCTTTACATGAACTCCTATTCAGAAGACAATCTGAAGAAATACAGAGAAATGAAAAGAAATACTGGTAATAATAGAATGATTTATTTTGTAATCGTCTAAGTTCGAAAGGGCGCTCTGTACTCATGACTCACTGTGTGATCCCTTCAATAGCCCCGCCTCAGTTTATTGGGAAGCTTGTGCCCCTGACCGTACCCTGATTTTTTCCTCCGAGGATGCTAACGATATTTTATTTGTGTCGCGAAGCGATACTTTGATTTCATAGGGTTTTTTCTGGATGCGACGCTCAATACTCCGAGATGTTTAGAGATACGATAATAGTTGTTCTCTTCAAAATGGCAGAGCTAGAAATAGAAAAGCGCAAATTTGTGAAACCGCTTATGAGAACAACTTTGACTAAGAATAATTGACTAGTGGACAAAATTCAAGATTATTCGAGGTCCGGATAAGCAGGGTTGCCAACTCACCGAGGCTCCAGAGAGGGAAGAAACCCAAAAAAAGAGTGATTTTGGGTAAAAAGAGTGACATCAGAAAACGAAATCAGAAATAGGGATTCTTTGTCTCTACAGACAGGTCTAGTCAATCTAACCTCGTTTCGTAGTTTATATGCATCACTGTAATTTCTCAAAGATAGGTCTAACATGCTTCCTGACTGTTTGAACGCCCTTCGACTACGCTTCTTCGCTACAGATGAGTCTTTCTAAGGGACTAAAGACGCAATTTTTTGCGCCGGGTAGGTATTTTGGCGAGTCCAATGTGGCCAATTGGGGTACTGTCTGGTGAGAAAGTGGAAATAGCTCAGTTGCTTTTGACATAAAACGAATACCCAAATAGTGAGAATAGAAGTTCTAATAAAATACGAAAGAAATTGAGCAAATTGAATCAACGATTTCTGCAGCAATAGGGGCTCAAACCTCGTTTACGCAAAAATATAGAGCCTACACAAAGGCTTTAAGCAAACATTATATATTGGTTATATTTATACTTCCAAGAACCAATCCAATTCGACTACATGATAATATAATACGAAATAACCAGTCGCGTTTACGAAGTCGCCACTTGTCATTCACTTTCATCGTCAGACCAGTCGATTTCACTCAAGTATAAACTATCACAATCGCTCCAGTGTTCTGCGTCCATATTCTTCCTCTTTTGCTTGAGAACGCGCATCTTTTTTGCAAGAACTGGCTCCGTGTTCTCTTTACGCTTCAAACCGGGACGGTCTGCAGGCCAGATAGACTTATATTTTGCTTCCGAGTTTTGCTTACGAATTATTATTGTTTTTTTTGGGTGGGGGATGGGGGGAGGATCCAGTCACTGCCAAATATTGTTTTATCCTCGACCTCCATTTCTTGTTGTTTTTTTTGCAAACGATTATACGAAGTGTAGAAACGTACATCTCTTCTTCCGGCACGTACGCCGCGGGGTGGGAGTGGGGGTGGGTTTGTGGAGATTCGGGTCTCTTTTAAATCTGAATTTTTTCAATTTTTTAAGACTATTCAAATTTTCAAAACAATTATGAAAATAATTTCCACCTCTGAAAACATGTCCATGCATTTCCCTGTCCTCCCGCTATTTGCCAAAAACGTATTTGGTCCCTGAGTTCAAGAGTACCAGTATTTGCCTAATCCAGCCAAAAGTCAATAATAATTATTGTTTTTTTTACGACTTTTCTAAGCTATTTATCGGCAAAACCACTGACTAGATAAAAAAAAATGATGAAATACAATAAGAAAAACATCAAAAGACAAACTAAAATATAGAGCCTAAACAAAAATATAGAGCCTATACAAAGGCACTAAGCAAACATTAATATTGGTTATATTTATACTTCCAAAAACCAATCCAATTCGACTACATGATAATATAATACGAAATAACCAGTCGCGTTTACGAAGTCGCCGCTTGTCATTCACTTTCATCGTCAGACCAGTCGATTTCACTCAAGTCTAAACTATCAGAATCGCTCCAGTGTTTTGCTTCCATATTCTTCCTCTTTGGCTTGAGAACGCGCATCTTTTTTAAAATAGCTGGCTCCGTGTTCTCTTTAAGCTTCAAACCTGGACGGTCTGCAGGCCCGCTAGACTTATTTTTTAAAGCAGCTAGAACTGATGGCGGTTCTCTAATTGACATGTTTCTTAAAATTCTTGAATCTAGGATTTCTGGTAGCAAGGATTCATCCCAAAACTGATCAAGTTTAGGCAATATCGTAGACCAGTATTCCCTCGATCGCGGAACAAAACCACCACTTCCCAGTCGTGCTCGTTGTGGAATACGACTAAATGGCATTCGTCTCGATTTGCGATCTCGAGTTGTCCTTGTATTTGTCCATAATACTTGTGGTTTTTCTTCAACTGCAACCCCGAATATGAAGGTACCAAGAAGAAATTCTTTACTAAGCCTTTTTCATTAGCTGCTTCTCTGATTGTATTCCCCTGGGGGATATTGTTTACAGTTTTCACTTCAACTGGTGTGCCATCAAGCAAGCAGCCATCGAGAGAAGCGGCAAGATATTGAAAATTGGAGTGTATCAGAAGGCCCGTTTCTTCCCCTTTTACAATCGGCATGCCTAATTTGTTCTCGTATACCGCAAGAGCAACAGGCTCCAATTGTAGACCTCTAAGCATAGCCACAGATTGAAAACCGCACCCACCAGTCCGAATAGCTTTCACGATCGGGGCGGTTTTTGTGCTGCTTTTTCGGGATGCGATTCTATGGAACTAAGTGATTGTAATGCGATTCGTTATCTCATAAACCCAATTATCGTTCCTTGACTGACCTTTTGTCTTTTCATGAAGCTGATGATGCTCAGTTTCATTCAGATTTAAGTTACGTTCTACCTATGCAACCTTTGCCGCCTCTAGCTCTTCGGTAGTCATATCAGGCTTGTTGCAATTCAACCCGTAGTCTTGGTCACCATTAGAATAACTTCCAATACTTTTCTTTTTTGCCTGATACCTTCCTCCCATAGAAGTGAAATGCCTCTTCAAACTGACTCTCGACCGGGCCCGGAGCTTGGCAGTCTTTGTGCATTAATCTTTTGTCGTCTTAGAAGGGCTAAAACCAAACATTTTTTCCATGTCATATAATGCCACTTTGGACCTAATCAATAGGATAGGCTCGCTCCGTGTATTATTGCGTGGTATGACCAACGTTTTGAACAACTTATCTGTTTTCCACCTATGAACTTTGCTGCAACCGACATGTAATTCTCTGCTAGGTTGGTTGTAGAGTCATTCTTTAGTAAATCCGCCTTACGACATACATTCTCGACACCTGCTCTGACGTTTTCTATAACTTTTTTCGGGAAAATGTTCCAGCGTTCCTCTACCAAACTCCCTTCTGGTAATTGAGTTCTTTTGGCACAGCCCGCGTCACAATGTGTGTGATTTTCAAACACATGGTCGGGACCTCTCCGTAATAGTGGTTTGAGATTCCCAGCAGTCCCGTTATCCTCTGAGTTTTTCTTTATGCTGCCACGTAAGTTCTTAGTAAGCTTCTAAATGATATTAGTTGTTAAGAGTTGTGCTTGTAAATCCCTGGTCCCCTTGGCCAAGTTATGAAGGCAGGAAGTGTAATTTTTTGTTACGTGTTTTACCCAATTTTCTATCTGGATGAGATATCAATATGAAACACTCTGCTTCAGTTTTAAATAGACGCTAAAGTCCCCATCTCCGATGTAGCGCAAGTACTGTAGGTTATACATGTCTTCGCTCGCACAGAAACCTTCGACAAGAATTTCAGTTTCCATGCTTTTTGAAGGCCCCTTATAGTTCATAAGACAGAGGTGGTTCTTGGGACTCTTTTTAGCCTTCTCTGAACTGTAGCAAACGTAGCAATGCTTATTTTTTATGCCAACATATAGCAATTTATGTATATAGGCGTCGATGATCACTGCCACGCAGTCTTTCGCAGTGTAGTCGTGGCCTTTACTGCGTTTGTTCCACCCACCATCACAAACCACTTTTGTCCAGTAAGAGTCGTTCATGTATATGTCTTTACGTATTGCTAATCGCAAAGATTCATGTCCATTTTCTATCAAGATATCAGTTAGGGCATTCATCCATGCGGTGCCTAATTGCCTTTCAATACGCATAAACAGTCCCGGTGACATAATTTTCAATCCTATCACGCTTAATATTTCGCTAAGTGAAGCATATCCTCCACTAGTGCCAAGTACATCGCAGACAGCTTTCAAAGTGTCGTAACTACATAGATTGTGATACCGTTCATTTATGGTGTTCAACTTACCTGTACTAAAGCTACTTAGGTATTTCTTCGCCGTGGTAATAGGGGAATCTGGCTCACTTTGTATTCGTATTTTCCAGTAACATGAAAGGCATTCAATGGTCAACTCTGTTTTGAGTCCAACATTCTTCACTGTATTCACTTTAAGTTTAGTCTGCCCGTTCTTGCAGTTCGTCTTATGCATAGTCACTACCGTCAGTTCGTGAAGGAAATGACGCAAGTTTACGACGCAGTTCACATCTGGGACTATTGAAATATCGATGTCATTAGCAGACGGTTCTGCACCACATGGCCTTAGAGGTGCCAGATTCTCTTCTCCTCTGGAGTCTTCCGTTACTGAAGAAGTCGAACATGATTTACTTGTTCCTTTTCCGTTGTCCTTCCCTTGTGTTTTCTTCCTGAAAAAAAAAAAAATCATATTATGAAACTCAATCATCAGTCAACATTATTTTACATCATCTACGTGTATATGAGCTGCCAGTACCAAACCCGTTTTCAAAGTAGCTGCGACAGTAGGCCTATTTTAGTGTGCTTTCTGATGCAAGCTCTTTTTCTAATAAAGAAACTATCAATTTGCTTGTATAACAGGAACAAACTGAAGTTGCAAGCTTTTTATGCCGCCGGTTCAGCCACCGGCTCAAGATGGTGGCTCAAAACAGTCAAATGGGTTATTCCAGAATTAATGAGTCTGTAAACCCCCCTGAATGATTCCAACTCTGTGCTTTTCTACTAAAATACAGGTTTTCTATTTTATACACCGTCATGAGCCACTAGCGGTGCTCAGAGGAAAAATCTCGCCTATGTCCTCGGACCAAATAATAATAATAATAACTTATTTTTAACCCACTAAATAACGAGTAGTGAAGTAACAAAACAGAAAGAGAAAAACACATACAAAACAAAACTTCTTACTACAGAACTAAAACTAAAGAAAACAAATGCAAATCAAAATAATCGCACTAGAGGATGAAATGGACCTAATCGTAGGTAAGCTTCTTCTTTCAGCTTAGAATGTAGCTTTTCATACGACACCAGTTTGTCTGTTGCACCAAACTTGCGAATAATAATAAATATAGTATAATAATAATAATAAATAATACAGTACTAATAAATTAAAGAGCAGGTTTTAAAGTATAAGTCCACCAATTTTGGTGCTTTCCTATTATAGGAATTTCCTATTCCTAGGTTACTATTCTTGAGTTAGTATGAAAAATGAATTTTTAGTTTTAATTTTTTGAAAATTAAATAAATTAACTTTTCGGTTAATTTGGGGCCAGGATCTCTCTCAACGTGGTTATAGCAGAAAACAACGACCCGAAAAATTTAGGATTATAAAGGACACTGAAAATGTTTCCGCTGGTCTTCTTCAGCAAAATAAGGCTTTGCAGAACTTGTATTTGTGACAATGTTTTTTACAACATTCTGTTGCTTTCTACTTCTTTCTAAGGCATTTCTGACTCAGATCAGATCAAAATCAATTCCTAGTACGTAAACCAAAAGAAAAACCAAACAACTAGCGGACACTATTTCAGAGATTTTAGAGAATAAAAATGGAAAAATTGCAACGGCCATTTTTTGAATAAGTGTCTAAGGAAGCTACAGTAAATTTTTCATCCATGAATTCGCTCCCGTTTCCGAGTTCTGTCGATTTTTACTTTTATAAAAAATACCATTGGTACGTTGGGAAGGAGATTGGCCTTATGTTTTGAAGATGTTCCTCACTTTCAGTTGAAGAACCGTTTTTTTTTTAATTCAATGTCTGATCTTTTTTAAATAATGACGGGGAATCCCGCGTCACTATCCATGGGAAATTCCATACCCGCACGGGACATACCTCCCGATATAGTTTTTTTCCACATAAAATACCCCCCACCAGGAAAATTCCCTCCAGACAATTCCACTCTAGCTGGAAATTACCCCCGCAAAACTTCTTGCGAACGATTCTGACTGAAAAAATTTTCTTAGTCCACTTTCGTTTGAAAAAGACATTCATTTCCGATTGTTTTCAAAATTACACCAAAAATTATCCTCTGTGGAAAATTCTTTCGATAACACCCCACCCCCTAGTAGAAAGGTGCTCCCGCAGAAAGTTCTCTCTGGAGACCAAATTCTTTCAGTACAAAATTTGTCTTGGAAATTTCATCCCCGTAGAAAATTCCCCTCCTCCCCGAAAAATGTCTGTCTACTTCCCAATAAGAAACACTATTGGTAAATAATGGACAAATTTATTTACTTGCAAAGTTTTCCCCCATTGGCTGTGGGGGGTGGTGTTATCCTCAAAAACATAGTTACTGGGTTTTTCAACTATGAAAAATACTGAGATTCGACGAAGCTTTGCTATTTTGACATACCCTATAAAATAGGATGATAAATTTTGCATTTGTTTTTTTTTGGGGGGGGGCGCGTCTCCTGACTCTCAGAGTCTATAAGTTTTAGACCATCTCCCGTTTTGGTACCCTCCGCAGTTCAAACTTAGCGCCTGCTTTGTGGTGTCAGTCTGCCCCGGCTCCTAATTTTTCAGACTACTTAATCAATCTCATTTACTTTAGTCATGGTTTTCATTCAATTCAGAGTTTGCTAACCAGCCAAATAGATTCAAGACCTCCCCCCCCCAGTTCACTTACGACGTGTATGCATTTGTCTATTATCGCTTTTACACGATCTTTCTTATTCCATATACGGTATTTGGATAAAATCTTTTCGATTTTTAATATATTTCGTTGCTTCTGCGAAATTGGTCTCCAAATCTATCATGAGCCCCGGTCCCCCTCCTTCAAGATATTTTCAAATTATGAAAAAACTGTGTTGGTAGTTTTATAATTTATGCACTTGCTGCATTTGTCATCCCCGTAGAAAATTCCCCTCCTCCCCGAAAAATGTCTGTCTACTTCCCAATAATAAATTCTATTGGTAAGTTATGGGCAAATTTATTTACTTGCAAACTTTTCCCCCAGGGGCTGTGGGGGGTGGTTTTATCCTCAAAACATAGTTACTGGGTTTTTCAACTATGAAAAATACTGAGATTCGACGAAGCTTTGCTATTTTGACATACCCTATAAAATAGGATGATAAATTTTGCATTTTTTTGGGGGGGAGGGCCTCCTGACTCAGATTCTATAAATTTTAGACCACCCCCCTTTTTGGTACCCTCCACAGTTCAAACTTAGCGCCTTCTTTGTGGTGTCAGTCTGCCCATGCTCTTACTTTTTCAGACTACATAATCCATCTAATTTAATTTATTAATGGTTGCAATTCAATTCATTGTTTGCTAACCAGCAAAATATATTAAATACCTCCCCCCCCCCCCCCCCCCGCAGTCCACTTACGACGTGTATGCCTTTGTCTATTATCGCTTTTACACGATCTTTCTTATTCCATATGCGATATTTGGATATAATCTTTGCGATTTTTAATGTATTTCGTTGCTTCTGCAAAATTGGTCTCCAAATCTGTCATGAGCCCCGGGCCACCTCCTTCAAGATCTTTTTCAAACTATGAAAAAACTGCGTTGATAGTTTTACAATTTATGTACTTACCGCATTGGTTTTAGATTAAGCCATCCTTTGTTCATTTTTTTTCTCCTGGTCATTTTTATGTAGTTCTCTTCAGTGTTGCCAGGTTTTTGGCATAACGTATAGCCCAAAGAGGAGCAATCATTAGCCCAAAAATAGCCCAAAGTAGCCCAAAAATAGCGAACGCTATTATAACCCTATTATAGCGCTGTTATGGGTAAAACGAGGAGAGATACAATTGGCATATCAGATAACCTAAACTTAAGGATAGGTCAAAAGCAAAAAAGAGCTCTGTGAGCGAACAAAAATAACAAATCTTCTACGTATGACGTCGTAAAATTGACAAGTGCTTCCCTGAAAACAAAAAGGCAATGTATTCTTTAGACACTTGGTTTATTTTATACATACCATGATATCATTGAAAAACAATGTTATGTGAGCTTAAAAGAATACCTAGTAACAAACAGAAAAGTCACATCTGCACTGTTTTGTTCCAAGTTTTTAGCATATCACTGGCGAATTTACCGGATATATATGCTCCAGAGGCTCAGGGGCTATAATCGATAATACGTACAGCCCACTAAGTGGCTGTTTTTTTCTAGCAGTGAGAGAACAACATTTCTTCAATTTTTTTTTTCTTTCATTAAAGCGATAGTAAATCTATGACGGCACAAGTAGAGGGGTAATAACTTTGTTCGTTTTAAGTTTCAACTTCACTCTATCAACCCATTTAATCCATGGAGCGTATATACTTAATTATTATGTATTGTTAGGCATTCAATCCTTATCCGATATTTTAAAACCTAGAATAAAAGAAAATCAGACTGAAACCACAATTACATAAAGTTTTATTGTTAATCTGGGTTAAAACTTACGAAATACAAGGAAATCCAATACATGAGGCTCTATTCTAGCCATGAGGCTCTATTCTTTTGCACTGAAGACAGTTGGTGGAAGTCCAGCCGTAATCATTAACGCGAGTCCGATGATAGCGAAAAATACGCCCTGAGTCTAAATAATTAGAAGCAAAATATTATCCAGCAACAAATGCACCACAGAAAAAATACACAACTGTGGGTTATCACTCCTCAAAAAACTCATCTAACAGTTCAAAAACCGCGATGTCTTCATCTTCAGTTTCAGCATTACTTTTTCGCACTTATACATAGAGCTGTCGAACCTTTGAAACATTGCTTTCGAAGGGATGAAATTTTGACAACATTTTTCATCCCCATGAAGGCACCCTCTAATCAATAATATCGCCGAAAGCAGCTTCAGGCCCATTCTATTCCTAACTTTTGTCTTAACGCAGTTCATTATACTAAAAACCCGTTCAACAAACGCGTTCGACACTGGTAGTGCCAAAATATTGAGTACAGAGGCGGCGAGTTCTCTAAAACAATATTCTCCCCCTGCATTTGTGTAATTGTACACAGCGACCCAAAATTGTTCAGAATTGAGAGATTCACTTTTCTCAACCACCAGTGTCCAGTCGATAGACAGCAGTCTTCTCCACTGATCTTCTATTAGTTCCACTTTCCACAAGTTTTTATCTGGCACTGGCACAAGAAGAGACAAAGGTAGGTTATCAAAACTGCAACGAGTCTGACTCAGACAGTGCTCTGGTGATTGTGTTTGGTGAGGGCG
>NW_028300709.1:50053-57553 GCF_049724085.1 Artemia sp. Qi Xiang Cuo
GATTGGTCTGACAACAAGTGTTTAACATTGCGTCGGTAAATGAAACGGAGTTCCATTTACTGGAGTTCCAGTACTCCGTTCCAAAATGGAACGGAGAGAGGGGGGGGGGGGATTTTCGAATAGCTCTGTTTCAGATAATGGGGAAGTGAAAGTTTTGGCGGTAGGATTTTTGAGTGTGCTGATATTGTATCTGATGTTCTTTTGTTATAGTGGGACATCGCTCTTTTGAGATCCAGCAGAACTCCAGAAAATAGCTTTTAACAGTCCACTAAAATTCAGCCGAATTAGGAAAACTGCATAAAAGTGCCCACACCAAGTGATTTCAAAGGCGGTGTTTGATAAAATTCCTTTTTAGTCATTATACAGAAGACAGAACATCAGACAGAAGAGGAATCGGGAGATAAGATTCTTGAATAGTCAATTCAGAATAGTTTGGATTTTAAAATTAAGGCATTTGAATTTTTGAATGTCTTCGATCTCTATTTGCCATTATTATATCTTATCAGGATTCTCTGCCGGAATTTGACAAATTCTTAAAGACATCAGCAGTTTAGTTACGCTCTGATGTTATTTACTAGTGATCATGTTAGGATCATTTTGAACCAGCCTGACTGATACGTCAGTAATAACTGACAGCGTAGTATCGTCATCACCAAAAAGTACAAGGATTGACAATATAATCTTGGACCTTGAGTAGCCTTACGGATGGGGGGGGGGACATAATATGTGATAAAAATTCACCTTAGACACATTTTTTCTTCACTTAATATCCAGGAGACCTATTCTTACTACCTGGAAAGTTTAACCCGGATTCGTCAATATACGTGTGCCACAAGAATAAAAAAATCCCCCTTTCTCCCGGCATGGTTGGTTCAGAGAAGTTGCTGAATGTCCCTTGTACCGGTCGGGACAACCAAATGCATGTCAAATTTCATCGTCTTAGCACTTCCAAAAGTACCCAAACTAGAGATTTGCGAAACACAGACCGACAGACTTTTTGCGATCGCCACAGGGACAGAATCAAATTATGTGTAGCAGTTATGGAAAGTTGAAAAAAATCAGATGTAAAAAGGCCCTCCCAACTGACGCAATGACAGCTATTTGAACACAATATAGTCGGAGTAATGTTCACCTAAAACCCTTGATTATGATATTGAATGGAACAAACATCATTAAAACTGTAACAATTTCCACCTAGAAACTATTTGACACGCAAATTTGGGTATCTTTTAGCGTAAAATGCAGAATTCCAGTTCGGCCCTCCATGACAGAAATACTGTAATGTAAAACCAGTACCAATACACAAGTACACTAATGTAAAACCTGTAAAACCAGTACACTAGTACCACTACTACTCCTGCTACAGCTGTTAATGCTACTATTGCTACAACTACTACTGCTATTATTACCACTACTACAACTATTACTACCACTAATACTACTATTGCTGCTGTAAGTACTGCTACAACTGGTACTTCTACTGTGACTTCTACTAAGGCTAAGGGTAGTGTAGTTTTTACCAAAACTACACTACTACTGCAACTGCTACTACTATTGCTACTGCTTCTACTAAAGCTATGGGTATTAGGATAAAAATTTCCGGGATGTTGAACTAAATGAAAACACCCTATGCGTATGCAGATTGTAAAAGAGATGTATCAGAAATGTCCAAACAATTGTTTAGGGTATTAAGTTGAAAGTTTCAGGTTATGCTGATAGGGATGTTGAAAAATTACTAAGCCGCTATGTACACACAGCAGCTACTAATGCTACTACCACTACTGCAACTATTACTACTACTGACGCTGAGCATGTTAAGGCAAAGCTTTCAGATGATGTCTTGGAGGATGTTCCACTAAATCAAAATACACTTTGGGCATGTAGGTTGTCAAAAGAGTGTGTCAGCAATTTCTCAGGAAAGACTTAGAGTATAAAGTTTAACTCTAGGGCAGGGGCGTAACTGCTAAGGGGCAGGGGAGAGGGGCACATGTCCCTCCTTGAACTCGCTTTATTCCCCCCCCCTTCCCCAGACCCGTTTGCGCCCAGCTGAAATTTAGTTTTCAGCTCATCAAAACTAAGATAAAACTACAAAATTCAAACATGCACAGAATCGGGTCAGTTTTTTAGTATATCTTTACCTTTATGGTAATATATGGTTAAATTTTCAGTTTTCACCGTCATTTTCACTTGTTTTGCGAAAAGTGGCTCCAACTTTGCCCCCCCCCCCCTCCCTGGGATTTTGAAGAAATTACACCACTGCTTTAAGGGTGAATTGAGGTGGATGCTGAACTTACCAAAAAGCACTACGTGCATGTTGTTACAACTACTACTATTACTACTGCTACTATGATTACTGCTGCTACTGAGGCTATTGCTATTAAGGTGAAACTTTGAGGGAATATTTAGGGGAAGTTTGAACTAAATAAAGCACACTATGTACATGCATCTTGCCAAAAAGATATACCAGGAATGGCTTAAAATATTAAATAGAGACTTTCCGGATATGTCGAGGGAGATGTTGAACTAACCATAAGACAATATGTGCATGATGCTATTACTACTTCTACTGATATTCCACTATTTCTACTAAGGGCAACGTTAGTAAGGCAAAATTCTCTGGAAATCGTGAGGGGGCTGTTGAACTAAACTGAACCAAACTATGTGTATGCAGGTTGTCAAAAGGAAGTAAGTATCAGCAATATATAAGGAAAAGCTAAGAGTATTAATTTGACATTTTCAGCGCTAGTCGAGCAGAATTTTGAACTAGCCATAAGGCTTAGAGCATTGTGTTGAAACAATCAAAGAATTTTGAGAGGGATGTTGGCTAAGAAAAAGACTATTTGCATTATATCACAGCTGCTACTACTACTACTACTACTTAGGCTAAGGATATTAAGCTGAAACTTTCATGGAATGCTGAAGGGGTTGTTGAACTAAATGAAAACACTATGTTTATGCAGGCTGTCAAAAGGGCGTAAAAGTAATCTCTAATGATAGGCTTAGAGCATTAAGTTGGAACTATCAGAGCATGTTAAGGGGGATGTTGAACTAACCAAATAGTGCTATGTCTATACAGCTAGTACTACTACTATGATTAATACTAGCACTGAGGTTAAGGGTATTAAGGTGAAACTTTCAGACAATGTGTAGGGGATGTTGAACTAAATCAAAACACACTATGTGCAAGCAGGTTATCGAAAGTGCGTTTCAGCAGTTTCCCAGGAACGACTTAGAGTATCAAGTTGAAGACTCTGGATATGCTAAGGGAGATGTTGAACTAACCAAAAGGCACAATTGTTATATTAAAAAGTAAAGATAAAGAATGCGCCACTAGAGACTAAATTCCTAACCGACTGTACTAATCTCCACTTCATGGCCTTGAGGCCAGCCATCCTGTGATTTTCCTTGGAATTCTCCAGATAAAAAAAAAACTCAAAAAGAACCTCGATTCCTCTAGGGATCCATTTAGAGCTCTGTCGACTCTGGCCGAGCTTACAGAGTCACGCTACTGACCCCCATTCTGAAACAAATAGCCAGTGGCACAAGGACTTGAAGCCCAGTCTTCACGGACATAAGGCTTCAAGTCTAGCGTGCCAAGTACTAAGCTAACTAGGACAATGTTTAATTAAACATGGATTTTAAAAGGCAGTATCTGCAATATATTTGGAATGGCCCAAGGCATTCAGGTCAATCATTAAGGGAATGTTAGGTTGTATTTTGAAGAAAATCAAAACGCACTATATGTATGTAGGTTGTATCGGCCAAACCCTAAAAAGGGCGTTTCAGCAATATTTCAAGAACGGCTGAGCCTAGTAGATGGAACCTTTCAGAGCTACTGGAACACTGCTACTACAGCTACTACTAAAACTACTGCTACTGTCACTGTTCACGACTGAGACTGCTCGCGTTTGTGACTACTTGCAAATGAAAATACTGGCGATGGCCACTCCAACTGCTTTTGATTACGATTATAACTACTTGGAGCTGCGATTGCAACTGCATGCGTCTTTGACTGCAAAAACTACCTGCGTCTGGAGCTACTTACGACTACCGATGTAACTACTGGTGGTTGAGACAGCGAATACTTGACGCCGCGACTGCGACTCCTCGGGACGGTGACTACTTGTAACTAATACTACAACTGCTTGAAACAATGACTGCAGCTGCATATGACCATGACAACTTATAACTGCAACTGTGACAAGTTGCGACTGCTACTACTGCTGCTGTTGCTACTACAACTGCTATTGCTTTTAATACAACTGCTACTACTAGTACAACTACTGCTGCTACTACCAATACTGAACCAAATCAAAAGAGTTTAAGCGGATCCATATTGTCAAAATAACATTTTGTCCATGTCCAAAATGTCCAAATTGTCTATTAGTACTGGTTCTCGTAAGTTGAAAAGTCATATGCAAATGTAATATTCTTAAATGAGTAGTTTTCATTGATCGATTCTATTTATTCTGGTTCCATAAAATTGTAGACAAATAAAATAGTTTTTAACAAGCAATTTGCGTTTATTGATTCTGTTAATTTTGGTTTTCGTAAGTTGATAAAATTATATACAAATGAGATAGTTTTCAATTGAGATAAGTTGCAGACAAATAAAATCGTATTTAATAAACACTTTTCGTTTACTGGTTCAAATTAATCTGCTTTGCTTAAGTGAAAAAAATTGTGTACCAGTGAAGTAGTTTTCAATTAATAGTTTTCATCGATCGGTTCTCATTGGCTTGATAAAACTATAAACAAATTAAATAGTTTTTAATAAGCATTTTTCATTTATTGATTTAAATCACTCTGGTTCTCTTAAGTGGAACAAATTGCATATGAATGAAGTAGTTTTAAATGAGCCAAAAAACCAGAAACGCACTTCTTTCGTGGGAACCTGTTTCAACCAGACTTAAAGAAAGCTTAAAAGAACATTAGGCTCAAAGGAAGCGCTGCAAATGCATCCATTTTCTCCGCATACCTACTCGGGAAGACACTGTTGCCGCTAAGGATGAATTCTATGCGGCAACAGTTGTCTTCTAAAATGCGGCAAAATTGTCTTCTACAGTTGCTGCACGAGACTTCCTGATTGTTGCTGGGGACTTCAACGCGAATATTGACCGGTCTGATCAGACCACTGCCTAAGTCCTTGGAAAGTTGGGAATGGGACACAAATAAGAAAATGGGCAAAGACTGATAAACTACGTCTTGATGAAGAATTTTGCTGTCACCAACACGCTATATTAGCACAAGACGAGCCATCTATTGACATGGCACCCAAATGAAGGTGTTACTAAGACCCAAATTGACTTCCTTCTCGTCCGCGAACGTTTGCTAAGTTTATTATGGGACTCACACTTTTATAACAGTGTGGATACAGGCTCAAAATTTGGTTCTGATCACAGGCTTGTTCATGTAAAATTCGTACTGCATCTTATAGCTTGAAGAAAGAATAAACCAAAACCCTAAATTAACATTGGTAAGCTGCAAGATAAAGATCTTCGGCAAACACTAAAGATGGAACTGACGAACCGTTTCGACGCCGTAAACTAAATAGAAGAGGAAAACCGCAACCCTGAACAAATATGGGAGACCTTCAAAATAGTGATCAGGCAGGCAACTGACAGGACCCTTGACTGAAGGAAAGAAAAAAGACAGCATTGGATTGCAAAAAAAAACCCTTTCAACATTCGAAGAGCGAAGGAAAAAGATGAGCGGCCCTGAAGATGTTGCGAAGGAGTTTCAAATCGGTCAAGCGCTCTCCTCGTCTAGATCGACACAAAAAGTGGGAAAAGTACTTTGCCATTAGAGAAAGCAGCACAAGCGCATAACACCCTCAAGTTCTACCAGATTTACAAGGAATCGACTGGTAGGAAACCTGCAATGTCTGAAGTTTTCAAAGACATATCGTGAAATCATTAGCTGTAAGATGATTTGTTTCTGGAATACTTCCTTTTGCAACAGTAGAGATGGGGGTGCTACTCCGGGGGGGACTCCTAATATGGGCATAGAGTCATTAGTGAGAATGATTGCGTAATGGGGTCAATGACCTCTTTCTCCAGGTGTGTTTTTGGCACGCCCTCAGCGAATGTCAATGTTGTTATTGTTTCCGAGGCAAAATGCCAAGGTCAATGTTGTTGTTGTTTTGAACAGAGTAATTAGAGAGAACACGTGGTTAATGGGGTCAATGTTGTTGTCGTTTCCGAGCCAACTTTCTTTTCTGGTCAGTCTAGAGTTGGCAGTCATTAATCAAATTGTTTCCAGGGAGTGTCTGACAGATGACGTCAAGTTAATTAATGTCTTTGGAGTTCGACCAGAATTGTCTCCGAGACAAAGTTTTGATCACACATGACAGATGATGTCATGATTGATTGATTGACACGAAAGGGGAATTAATTTGTTGTTCTAAAGAGAATTGATTCACGAAAGGGAAATTAATTTTTTGTTTCTAACAAGAGAATCGTTTCCGAGCAAACGTTTTGATCTTAGCGCGCGAAAAGGTTTCCAAATAATTTGAAATGCATTAGCGCAGAGATGCCAAACAAAAGGAACATGCTGAAATTCCGTTTGGGGGGTAATTTTGGCGAAACCGTTTTAGCTATTTTATGGAATTATTTCGGCGAAACACTTAGAGACATTATAAAATATGATTTTTGAAGAGATTTTGGAAGAGGTTTTGAGTGTGGTCGTTATAATACACAAGTTTCATTTGAACAGTGTTGTGAGGTCCTCTACCCCAACCCAAAGGGCCCCGATTGCTCTACCCCAACCCAAAGGGCCCCGATTGCTCTACCCCACCCCCAAAGGGTTCCGAGCCCCCGACCCCCACCCCGAAGGAAGCCCTCGGGCCTCCAAGGTCCACTGGGTGCTCCAAGGCCCCTCCGAACCCCCCATGGCCCGCCTCCGGGCTCCCAATGCCCCCCCGGCGCCTCCCTGGCCCACCCGAACCCAAAGGGCCCCTCCCGGCCCCCCAAGGCCCGCCCCCGGTCCTCAACGGTCCCCCGGACCCCCAAAGGCCCTCACCGGGCTCCCAGTGCTCCCAAAGGACCAATCGGCACTCAAGGGCCCCCCAGACCCCCAAAGGCCCTTCCCGAGCCCCCAAAGGCCCTCTCCGGTCCTCAAAGGTCCCCCGGGCTCCCAAGGTCCACCAGACCCCCAAAGGCCCTCCACCAGTCCCCAAAAGCACTCTCCCAGTCCACAAAGGTCTCCCAGACCCCCAAAAGCCCTCTCCGGTCCTCACAGGTCCCCCCGGGCTCCCAAGGTCCACCATACCCCCAACGGCCCACCACCAGTCCCCAAAGGCACTCTCCCAGTCCACCAAGGTCTCCCTGACCCCCAAGGGCCCTCACCGGGCTCCCAGGGCTCCCCAAGGACCAATCGGCACTCAAGTGCCCCCCAGACCCCCAACGGCCCTTCCCGCGTCCCCACAGGCCCGCTCCGGTCCGCAAAGGTCCTCCCGGGCTCCCAAGGTCCACCAGACCCCCAAAAACCCTCCACCAGTCC
>NW_028300709.1:75053-93340 GCF_049724085.1 Artemia sp. Qi Xiang Cuo
GAAACGACAATAACATTGACCCCATTAACCACGTGTTCTCTCTAATTACTCTGTTCAAAACAACAACAACACTGAACTTGGCATTTTGCCTCGGAAACAATAACAACATTGGCATTCGCTGAGGGCGTGCCAAAAACACACCTGGAGAAAGAGGTCATTGACCCCATTACGCAATCATTCTCACTAATGACTCTATGCCCATATTAGGAGTCCCCCCCGGAGTAGCACCCCCATCTCTACTTGCAACAAAAGCGTATGTAGCGTTGCCCACCTCTTCTTGAATTAGCAGTAGCTGCTTCTGTCAGCGAAATTTCTTGAAAATCAATCTCATCCATAGAAAGTAGCTTTTCCTTACAAATTACAAAACTGATAACGTGTGTAAGGCTGCATGGGGGTAACATTTTCATTTGCAAGTTTATAGAATTCGGAGTCTTCTATTCCAACAACGACCGCTAAAATATTTGTATTCTCTAATTAGAGATAAAGATTGGGTTTTAAGAATCGGTTTTTTTTTCCTCTCATCTGGACACTCATAGGATTGAGTTTTAAGGATGGGGGCTTTTTCCTTTCTTTAAGACATTCACCAGAGTATATCTGTGATTGTCGACATACAGTGACGAGGGTTTAAATGCATAAGAATGTAATGAAATATTCGACTTTTCATTGGTGCATTTGGTGTTTTTTAACATTCACCGGTGAAAGTCAACATTCACCATTTTTGAACATTCATGTTAATATATATATACCATTAAGCTTTAAAATGTTCATCAAAGTAACAAGCCTGAGAAAATTTTGATAGTTTCAGACACAGGGTTAGCTCAAGATATAAAATGATCATGATAAAATTGCACTAACAAATTCTTTGCAAAAGGGAACCCTCTTATAGAAGTTACAAGCCACTATCTGCAAAATCTAAAATTTTGTATTTTTTTTCCCCTAGGGACAACCAAGAGAGGAATAAAGGGTTATAGAGAGTGGGAAGAAGAAGAGAGAAAAATTCAAATGAAATTATTCGTAGAAACAAGTTGACGTTAGTAATGAAATATTCACTTACCCATGACAGCCTTGGTACAAGAATGGCATGTCTTCGCATAGCTTTTTGAATAGCAATCAGTGCAGACTAAATTCCCTTCATGCTTCATAAACTTCTTTCCTGCTAAAGTTAGCCGGCAAGTATGGCAGACAAAACAGTCCTTATGATAAGCACTTCCATCATATTTAAGAACTTCGTTGAGAATATTCTGTAAAAGGAATCTTTTTGATTGGGTATTGAGAATGATGATAATCAGTAACCTTTTAGAAATTAAAACTCTGAAAACTATGATTGGGCATACACAGGATATTACTTTGGGAAGGCTTCATCCCTCTTTGGGATATATTTTATGCAGTTTTTCTCTTACGTCGTAAAAGAACCAAAGCTTAGACGTAGCAGTAATGTACGTCTCTTAAAGTATATTTTCAAGGAGGCACACTTGCGCCTCTATAAAGAGGCAACCCACCACAATGTTAAGCGATTTCTGGTCCTAGAGGTCGCAGGGAGACGGCAGCAATTGCATTTTGTAGCCCAAGCTCAAACTAAGAAACTTGCAAAGTTTCATCCTCCTCCGACTTTATCTTCATGGGGTAAACTGGGCCGGAAGTTTCGACCCTCTCACCACAACCCCCCTTTAATGTTGTCTGATTGGGCTGAAATTTAGAGGTTATGCTTTCCTAGGACCTGGGAGCTTATCCTCGAAATTTCAGCTCAATCTGATCACTCCTTCCCTGTTTTCAAAAAAACCAAATATAGCCACTTAAAATTCATCATTTCTTTTTTTTCTTATCCACGCCTACAGGCCACAGTTGGCAACTGATCCGGGTGAATGAGGACTCATTCGAAGCAGAATTCGATCTGTTAGGGCCTTTTGATATTTTCAGACCGAAAAAATTATCCCCCGAATTTACATTTACGAAAAACCTCGTTTTCCTATAAGAACCCGCTATAAGCGGGCTCTTATCGTTTTCCTATAAGAGCCCGCAAGCCCGCAAGCTGTCAAATCAGCTAACAGTTAGTCAAGCAATAATAAGTAATAAACTGTACAAAAACGTGCAGAAATTATTTGAAAAAAACTACGTTTTCTAAAGAGTTAAAGAGGCTGAGTTACAAGGTCGAACCTTAAAACGTATAGGGATTAGGAGGCGCAGTTGGGGGGCTGCCGCCCCCCCAAACCCACCACTTTCGCAGCCTTTAAATAAAAAAAAATTCTTTAAACTGAAAGTAAAGAGCGACATTAAATCTTAAAACGAACAGAAATTATTCTGTATATGAAAGGGGCCCTGCCTTCCTCAACGCCTCGCTCTTTACGCTAAAGTTTTACTTTCTCACAACTCTTTTTTTTAACAATAAAAAATTTAGCGTAAAGAGTGAGGCGTTGAGGAGGGCACAGCCCCTTTCATATACGGAATAATTTCTGTTCGTTTTAAGATTTAATGTCACTCCTTACTTTCAGTTTAAAGAAATTTTTTTTTATTTAAAGGCTGCGAAAGCGGGGGGTTTGGGGGCGGCAGCCCCCCAAATGTGCCTCCTAATCCCTGTACGTTTTAAGGTTCGACCTTGTAACTCAGCCTCTTTAACTCTTTAGAAAACGTAGTTTTTTTCAAATAATACCATGAAGGATTGGCTGAAACTATTGACGAATTTAACGCAAATGTGACACTTTTATATTAAATTGAAACTTATGAGTCATGCCAAGCAGCTAAACAGTTTGATTACTCGAAAAAGGTGAAATAAAACCTGGTGGGTTGCAACCGCAAATAAGCTAAACATGTTAGATTTCTAGACCCTGAGGACGAGGATTCGGTGCAAAACTTGCAAAACATGTAGGTACCCATGCAAAACATTATCTCCCCGGTCGTTCATGATGAGGAACTGAAAACCTTCTGGTTATTTTTTTTTGGCAATAGCAATTTCAATGGCGATCTGAATAATCAGTAACCTTTTAGAAATTAAAAATCTGAAAACTATGATTAGGCATACGCAGGATATTACTTTGGGAAGGCTTCATCCCTCTTTGGGATATATTTTATGCAGTTTTTCTCTTACGTCGTAAAAGAACCAAAGCTTAGACGTAGCAGTAATGTACGTCTCTTAAAGTGTATTTTAACATGAAGGATTGGCTGAAACTATTAACGAATTAAACGCAAATGTGACACTTTTATATTAAATTGAAACTTATGGGTTGCAACCTCGTGGGTTGCAACCGAAAATAAGCTAAACATGTTAGATTTCCAGACCCTGAGGACGAGGATCCGGTGCAAAACTTGCAAAACATGTAGGTACCCATGCAAAACATGATCTCCCCGGTCGTTCATGGTGAGGAACTGAAAACCTTCTGGTTATTTTTTTTTTTGGCAATAGCAATTTCAATAGCGATCTGAATAATCAGTAACCTTTTAGAAATTAAAAATCTGAAAACTATGATTAGGCATACGCAGGATATTACTTTGGGAAGGCTTCATCCCTCTTTGGGATATATTTTATGCAGTTTTTCTCTTACGTCGTAAAAGAACTAAAGCTTAGACGTAGCAGTAATGTACGTCTCTTAAAGTGTATTTTACCATGAAGGATTGGCTGAAACTATTGACGAATTAAACGCAAATGTGACACTTTTATATTAAATTGAAACTTATGAGTCATGCCAAGCAGCTAAACAGTTTGATTAGTCGAAATAGGTGAAATAAAACCTGGTGGGTTTCATCCGCAAATAAGCTAAACATGTTAGATTTCTAGACCCTGAGGACGAGGATCCGGTACAAAACTTGCAAAACATGTAGGTACCCATGCAAAACATGATCTCCCCGGTCGTTTATGGTGAGGAACTGAAAACCTTCTGGTTATTTTTTTGGCAATAGCAATTTCAATGGCGATCTGAATAATCAGCACAGTTCATATAATTATCCAGTATGATCTTTCCCTATCTCACCCATTATAAAAACCCAGACCAAGGTGCGAGTGCTCCAGAGAACGTTTTTGCAGATAGAACCATAGGCGGCATCAGATCTTTTTACGGGTAGACAAGTCAGACTGTGATCTAATCGGAAACAAGTGGAAACCCGCTATTACGAATAATGCACTTTGTTGGAAACAATCGGAAACAGACTAACCCGCTAATGCAGAAAGAAGTGCGAGGAGCTTTTTGTTCGCACCGAGAACGAAGACCAGAAATGATCTGCGATAAGCTTACTGGATAATTATATGAACTGTGATAATCAGTAACCTTTTAGAAATTAAAAATCGGAAAACTATTATTAGGCATACGCAGGATATTACTTTGGGAAGGCTTCATCCCTCTTTGGGATATATTTTATGCAGTTTTTCTCTTACGTCGTAAAAGAACCAAAGCTTAGACGTAACATTAATGTACGTCTCTTAAAGTGTGTTTTACCATGAAGGATTGGCTGAAACTATTGACGAATTAAACGCAAATGTGACACTTTTATATTAAATTGAAACTTCTGAGTCATGCCAAGCAGCTAAACAGTTTGATTAGTCGAAATAGGTGAAATAAAACCTGGTGGATTGCAACCGCAAATAAGCTAAACATGTTAGGTTTCTAGACCATGAGGACGAGGATCCGGTGCAAAACATGTAGGTACCCATGCAATACAAGATCTCCCCGGTCGTTCATGGTGAGGAACTGAAAACCTTCTGGTTTTTTTTTTTGGCAATAGCAATTTCAATGGCTATCATAATAATCAGTAACCTTTTAGAAATTAAAAATCTGAAAACTATGATTAGGCATACGCAGGATATTACTTTGGGAAGGCTTCATCCCTCTATGGGATATATTTTATGCAGTTTTTCTCTTACGTCGTAAAAGAACCAAAGCTTAGACGAAGCAGTAATGTACGTCTCTTAAAGTGTATTTTACCATGAAGGATTGGCTGGAACTATTGAGGAATTAAACGCAAATGTGACACTTTTATATTAAATTGAAACTTATGAGTTATGCCAAGCAGCTAAACAGTTTGATTAGTCGAAATAGGTGAAATAAAACCTGGTGGATTGCAAGTAGTAATCAACATTATACTTCTAACTGGCACCTGTACCAGACAGGTTTCTGGTGGGTATAGTATGGTTTGGTGGGTATAGTCTGGTTTGGTGGGTACAGTCTGGTTTGGTTTTTCAAAGAGATTGACTATCCCCATGCATATAGGTAAACATTTCTACAGGGCATTACACCATTTCAAAGAGATTCAGAGCTCCCTCACAGTCCGGGCCAACCAGATATGTTTCTAGGCCAATCGGACATGGTCTTATACTTTGATGACTTGTCTCTCACTTTGATGAAGGACACGTTGTTTTGACGTAATTTACCAGATTTCTAATTCAAGGTATATACGTGTCTTTTTAGGGTAAAACCCGTGTTAGAAAACCAGCGCGTCTTGTTTCGCTGTTAATAAAAGGAATTCAAATATTTTGTCTATGAAATAGAAGCTAACTCAATTTGCAAAAAGGTATTCCATTTGCACAACTCTGATCTGATTGAATTGTCGCCGACAATGAGATGTAATCACTGCTAAGCCTTTTGTTATTGCGAAAGTTATCAAGCTGGTGATTAATACGGGCTTTGTCTAATTCTAGCCGGAAACTCAGAATTGATAGGAGACAAGATCAAAAAAGGGGTAATTAGTGATTGGATAATTTTTTAACGTGAAATCGCTCAATAAAATATTTTTGGAGAAATTATTTAAAAGGTATAGTTTATTTATTCTAAAGATAATGACGTATACCTTTCCAGAGCATGTACTTGACGATGGAGAAAAAGGGTTAAAGTGATTAGCAGTTACGAGTGAGGATTCCCCTCTGGTCTCTGAATTGCCTTATGTTCCTAGGTACCTTTCCAGAGCATGTACTTGACGATGGAGAAAAAGGGTTAAAGTAATTACCAGTTACGAGCGAGGATTCCCCTCTGGTCTCTGAATTGCCTTATGTTCCTAGGTACCTTTCCAGAGCATGTACTTGACGATAGAGAAAAAGGGTTAAAGTGATTAGCAGTTAAGGTAACCTCAATGGCGTTTGAACAGTGTTGTCAGTTTAAAATAGAGTCTAATGTTATAGTATACTGGAAAGTAGATACTAAGAGAGATGTAGATGGCAAGAAAAGAATTTTAATAATGGATAGCTCTACCTCTCCGACGTGTCCTGTATAAAACGCAAGTGGTGCTTGAACAGTGTTGTCAATTTAAAATAGTTTAACGTAATGCTATACGAAGAAGTTCATACTAAGAGGGATGTAGATGGCAAGACAACTGTGTTTATGTCTTTGGGATGTTTATGTCTCTTTGGGATGTTTCTGTTTCTTTGGGCAGTATATGTCTTTTTGGGCTATGTGTCTCTTTTGGCTGTTTGAGTCTTTTTGATCAGTTTATGTCTCTTTTTACAGTTTGCTTATTTTTTTTCTGTGTTTGTATCTTTGGGCTGTTTGTGTTTATTTGGGCTGTGTGTGTCTCTTTGGGCTGTTTGAGGCATTTTGGTCTGTGTGTGTTTCTTTCTAATGTTTGTGTCTCTTAGGGACCGTGTGTGTCTCTTTGGGCTATGTGTGTCTCTTTGGGCTGTTTGTTTCATTTTGATCTGTGTGTCTTTCTTTTGGATGTTTGTGTCTCTTAGGGACCGTGTGTGTCTCTTTGGGCTATGTGTGTCTCTTTGGGGCGTTTGAATCTTTTGGTCTGTATGTGTCTGTATGGGCGTTTTTTGTCTCTTTGGGCTGTGTGTGTGTCTCTTTGTGCTTTGTGTGTCTCTTTGGGCTGTGTGTGTGTCTCTTTAGCCTGTGTGTGTGTCTCTTTGGGCTGTGTGTGTCTCTTTAGGCTGTGTGTCTCTTTGGGCAGTTTGAATCTTTTTGGTCTGTGTGTGTCTCTTTTGGCTTTTTGTGTCGTTTTGGGCTTTGTGTTTCTCTGTTGGATGTGTGCGTCTCTTTGGGCCGTGTGAATCTCTTTGAGATTTATGTGTCTCTTGGGCTGTTTGAGTCATTTTGGTCTGTGTTTGTTTCTTTTGGCTGTTTGTGTCTCTTAGAGGCCATGTGTGTCTCTTTGGGCAATGTGTGTCTCTTTGGGGATGTTTGAATCTTTCTGGTATGTATGTGTCTGTATGGGCGTTTTTGGTCTCTTTGGGCTGTGTGTGTGTCTCTTTTGGCTGTGTGTGTCTCTTGGGACTGTGTGTATGTCTCTTTAGCCTGTGTGTGTCTCTTTGGGCTGTGTGTGTCTCTTTAGGCTGTGTGTCTCTTTGGGCAATTTGAATCTTTATGGTCTGTGTGTGTCTCTTTTGACTGTTTGTGTCGTTTTGGGCTTTGTGTTTCTCTGTTGGATGTGTGCATCTCTTTGGGCCGTGTACGTCTCTTTGAGCTGTAGTCTCTTTGGGCTATGGATGTCTCTTTGTGATGTGTGTCTCTTCAGGCTGTGTGTGTCTCGTTGGACTGTGTGTCTTTGTTGGGGTGTCTGAGTCTTTTTGGTCTGTAAGTGTCTCTTTGGGCTGTTTGAGTCTTTTAGGTTGGTGTTTGTCTCTTTGGGTTGTGTTTCTCTTTGGGCTGTCTGTGTCTCTTTGAGCTGTTTGTGTCTCTTGAGGCTGTGTGTGTCCCTTTGGTCTGTGTGTCTCTTTGGGCTGTTTGAGTCTTTTTGGTCTGTTTGTGTGTCTCTTTGGGCTGTTTGAGTCTTTTTGGTCTGTGTTTGTCTCTTTGGGCTGTTTGTGTCTCTTTGGGCTTTGTGTGTTTCTTTGGGGATTGTGCGTCTCTTTGGGCTGTGTGTCTCGTTGGACTGTTTGAGTCTTTTTGATCTGTTTGTGTCTCTTTGGGCTGTTGTCTCTTTGGGCTGTGTATGTTTCTTTGGGCTGTGTGTCTCTTTGGGCAGTTTGAATCTTTTTGGTCTGTGTGTGTCTCTTTTGGCTTTTTGTGTCGTTTTGGGCTTTGCGTTTCTCTGTTGGATGTGTGCGTCTCTTTGGGCCGTGTGCATCTCTTTGAAATGTATGTGTCTCTTGGGCTGTTTGAGTCATTTTGGTCTGTGTGTGTTTCTTTTGGCTGTTTGTGTCTCTTAGAGGCCATGTGTGTCTCTTTGGGCAATGTGTGTCTCTTTGGGGATGTTTGAATCTTTCTGGTATGTATGTGTCTGTATGGGCGTTTTTTGTATCAGTGGGCTGTGGGTGTGTCTCTTTGGGCTTTGTGTGTGTCGTTGGACTGTGTGTTTTTCTCTTTAGTCTGTGTGTGTCTCTTTGGGATGTGTGTGTCTCTTTAGGCTGTGTGTCTCTTTGAGCAGTTTGAATCTTTATGGTCTGTGTATGTCTCTTTTGACTGTTTGTGTCGTTTTGGGCTTTGTGTTTCTCTGTTGGATGTGTGCATCTCTTTGGGCCGTGTACGTCTCTTTGAGCTGTAGTCTCTTTGGGCTATGGATGTCTCTTTGTGATGTTTGTCTCTTTAGGCTGTGTGTGTCTCGTTGGACTGTGTGTCTTTGTTGGGGTGTCTGAGTCTTTTTGGTCTGTATGTGTCTCTTTGGGCTGTTTGAGTCTTTTAGGTCGGTGTTTGTCTCTTTGGGTTGTGTTTCTCTTTGGGCTGTTTGTGTCTCTTTGGGCTGTGTGTGTTTCTTTGGGCTTTGTGCGTCTCTTTGGGCTGTATGTCTCGTTGGACTGTTTGAGTCTTTTTGATCTGTTTGTGTCTCTTTGTGTTGTTTGAGTCTTTTTGGTCTGTGTTTGTCTCTTTGGGCTGTTTGTGTCTCTTTGGACTGTGTGTGTTTCTTTGGGGATTGTGAGTCTCTTTGGGCTGTGTGTCTCGTTGGACTGTTTGAGTCTTTTTGATATGTTTGTGTCTCTTTGGACTGTTTGAGTCTTTTTGGGCTGTGTTTGTCTCTTTGGGCTGTTTGTGTCTCTTTGGGCTGTTTGTGTTTCTTTGGGCTATGTGTGTCTCTTTGGGCTGTTTGAGTCATTTTGGTCTCTGTGTCTTTCTTTTGGCTGTCTGTGTCTCTTAGGGACCGTGTGTGTCTCTTTGGGCTATGTGTGTCTCTTTGGGGCGTTTGAATCTTTTGGTCTGTATGTGTGTGTATGGGCGTTTTTTGTCTCTTTGGGCTGTGTGTGTGTCTCTTTGGTTTTTGTGTGTCTCTTCGGGCTGTGTGTGTCTCTTTAGCCTGTGTGTGTGTCTCTTTGGACTGTGTGTGTCTGTTTAGGCTGTGTGTTTCTTTGGGCAGTTTGAATCTTTTTGGTCTGTGTGTGTCTCTTTTGGCTTTTTGTGTCGTTTTGGGCTTTGTGTGTTTCTGTTGGATGTGTGCGTCTCTTTGGACCGTGTTCTCCTCTTTTAGCGGTATAGGTCTGTTCGAATATTTTATCTATTAGTGTGTGGGTGAGTGTCTTTCGGCTCTTTGTCTATCTTAGGGGTCTTGTGTGTCTCTTCGGGCAATGTGTGTTTCTGTGGGGTGTTTTACTATTTTTTTTCGATATTTGTTTGTATGGACGTTTTTTTTATCTTTTTGCTTTGTGTGTGTATCTTTTGGCTTTGTGTGTCTCTTACTACAGTGTGTATGTCTCTTTAGCCTGTGTCTGTCTCTTTGGGCTGTGTGTGTCTCTTTAGGCTGTGTGTCTCTTTGGGCAGTTTGGATCTTTATGGTCTGTGTGTGTGCCTCTTTTGGCTGTTTGTGTCGTTTTGGGCTTTGCGTCTCTCTGTTGGATGTGTGCGTCTCTTTGGGCCGTGTACGTCTCTTTGAGCTGGATGTGTCTCTTTGAGCTGTGGGTGTCTTTGTCATTTGTGTCTCTTTAGGCTGTGTGTGTCTCGTTGGACTGTGTGTCTTTTGGCGTGTCGTAGTCTTTTTGGTTTGTATGTGTCTCTTTGGGCTGTTTGAGTCTTTTAGGTCTGTGTTTGTCTCTTTGGGTTGTGTTTCTCTTTGGGCTGTATGTGTCTCTTTGAGCTGTTTGTGTCTCTTGAGGCTGTGTGTGTCTCTTTGGGCTGTGTGTCTCTTTTGGCTGTTTGAGTCTTTTTGGTCTGTTTGTATGTCTCTTTGGGCTGTTTGAGTCTTTTTGGTCTGTGTTTGTCTCTTTGGGCTGTTTGTGTCTCTTTGGGCTGTGTGTGTTTCTTTGGGCTTTGTGCGTCTCTTTGGGCTGTATGTCTCGTTGGACTGTTTGAGTCTTTTTGATCTGTTTGTGTCTCTTTGGGCTGTTTGAGTCTTTTTGGGCTATGTTTGTCTCTTTGGGCTGTGTGTGTTTCTTTGGGCTTTGTGCGTCTCTTTGGGCTGTATGTCTCGTTGGACTGTTTGAGTCTTTTTGATCTGTTTGTGTCTCTTTGGGTTGTTTGAGTCTTTTTGGTCTGTGTTTGTCTCTTTGGGCTGTTTGTGTCTCTTTGGGCTGTGTGTGTTTCTTTGGGGATTGTGCGTCTCTTTGGGCTGTGTGTCTCGTTGTATTGTTTGAGTCTTTTTGGTCTGTGTTTGTCTCTTTGGGGTGTTTGAGTCTTTTTGGTCTGTGTGTGTCTATTTGGGATGTTTGTGTCTCTGTGGGATGTTTGTGTCTTTTTTGGCTATGTTTGTCTCTTTGGGCTGTTTGAGTTATTTTGGTCTGTGTGTGTTTCTTTTGGATGTCTGTGTCTCTTAGGGGCCGTGTGTGTCTCTTTGGGCTGTGTGTGTCTCTTTGGGGCGTTTGAATCTTTTGGTCTGTATGTGTGTGTATGGGCGTTTTTTGTCTCTTTGGGCTGTGTGTGTGTCTCTTTGGTTTTTGTGTGTCTCTTCGGGCTGTGTGTGTCTCTTTAGCCTGTGTGTGTGTCTCTTTGGACTGTGTGTGTCTGTTTAGGCTGTGTGTTTCTTTGGGCAGTTTGAATCTTTTTGGTCTGTGTGTGTCTCTTTTGGCTTTTTGTGTCGTTTTGGGCTTTGTGTCTCTCTGTTGAATGTGTGCGTCTCTTTGGGCCGTGTGCATCTCTTTGAGCTGTATGTGTCTCTTGGGCTGTTTGAGTCATTTTGTTCTGTGTGTGTTTCTTTTGGCTGTTTGTGTCTCTTAGAGGCCATGTGTGTCTCATCGGGCAATGTGTTTCTCTTTGGAGTGTTTGAATCTTTTTGGTATGTATGTGTCTGTATGGGCGTTTTTTGTCTCTTTGGGCTGTGTGTGTATCTCTTTGGGCTTTGTGTGTCTCTTACTACTGTGTGTATGTCTCTTTAGCATGTGTGTGTCTCTTTGGGCTGTGTGTGTCTCTTTAGGCTGTGTGTCTCTTTGGGCAGTTTGAATCTTTATGGTCTGTGTGTGTGTCTCTTTTGGCTGTTTGTGTCGTTTTGGGCTTTGCGTCTCTCTGTCGGATGTGTGCGTCTCTTTGGGCCGTGTACGTCTCTTTGAGCTGGATGTGTCTCTTTGAGCTGTGGGTGTCTTTGTCATTTGTGTCTCTTTAGGCTGTGTGTGTCTCGTTGGACTGTGTGTCTTTTGGCGTGTCGTAGTCTTTTTGGTTTGTATGTGTCTCTTTGGGCTGTTTGAGTCTTTTAGGTCTGTGTTTGTCTCTTTGGGTTGTGTTTCTCTTTGGGCTGTATGTGTCTCTTTGAGCTGTTTGTGTCTCTTGAGGCTGTGTATGTCTCTTTGGGCTGTGTGTCTCTTTTGGCTGTTTGAGTCTTTTTGGTCTGTTTGTTTGTCTATTTGGGCTGTTTGTGTCTTTTTGGTCTGTGTGTGTCTCTTTGGGCTGTTTGTGTCTCTTTGGGCTGTGTGTGTTTCCTTGGGCTGTGTGCGTCTCTTTGGGCTGTATGTCTCGTTGGACTGTTTGAGTCTTTTTGATCTGTTTGTGTCTCTTTGGGCTGTTTGAGTCTTTTTTGGGCTGTGTTTGTCTCTTTGGGCTGTTTGTGTCTCTTTGGGCTGTTTGTGTTTCTTTGGGCTATGTGTGTCTCATTGGGCTGTTTGAGTCATTTTGGTCTGTGTTTGTTTCTTTTGACTGTTTGTGTCTCTTAGGGGTCATGTGTGTCTCTTTGGGCTATGTGTGCCTCTTTAGGGTGTTTGAATCTTTTTGGTCTGTATGTGTCTCTTTGGGCTTTGTGTTTCTCTTCGGGGGGTGTGTGTCTCTTTAGCCCGTGTGTGTCTCTTTGGGCTGTGTGTGTCTCTTTAGGCTGTGTGTCTCTTTGGGCAGTTTGAATCTTTTTGATCTGTTTGTGTCTCTTTGTGCTGTTTGTGTTTCTTTGGGCTATGTGTGTCTCTATGGACTGTTTGAGTCATTTTGCTCTTTGTATGTGTCTTTCGCCTGTTTGTGTCTCTTTGGGTTATGTGTGTCTCTTTGGGGTGTTTGAATCTTTTTGGCCTGTATGTGTCTGTATGAGAGTTTTTTTGTCTCTTTGGGCTGTGTGTGTGTCTCTTTGGGCTTTGTGTGTCTCTTCGGGCTGTGTGTGTCTCTTTAGCCTGTGTGTGTGTCTCTCTTTGGGCTGTGTGTCTCTTTGGTCAGTTTGAATCTTTTTGGTCTGTGTGTGTCTCTTTTGACTTTTTGTGTCGTTTTGGGCTTTGTGTGTCTCTGTTGGATGTGTGCGTCTCTTTGGGCCATGTGCGTCTCTTTGAGCTGTATGTGTCTCTTTGGGATGTGGGTGTCTCTTTGTACATGTGTGTGTACACACACATGTAAACACATGTACACACATAGCCTCATCTAAATTAACCTTAAAATTGAAACTATCTTTTTTTTATCATGAATTTACACACACAAAAACTTACACACACACAAAAACTTACACACATACCAAAATCTTACACGCACAGAAAAACTTACACACACACACAAAAACTTACACACACAAAAACTTATACATACACAAAAAACTTACGCACACACGGAAACCTATACAATTTTGAGCAAACAAAAGGATTGTAACACCTGATTGGCCCGTTTGTGTGCAATTTCAAGCCAGTGAAAAGAACGAAACGTCTTTGAGTCTTTTGTCTCTTTGGGCTGTGTGTGTTTCTTTGGGCTTTGTGCGTCTCTTTGGGCTGTGTGTCTCGTTGGACTGTTTGAGTCCTTTTGATCTGTTTGTGTATCTTTGTTTGTGTCACACTTTTTTTAAAAAGTAAATTCGTTGTTTCACTATGATTAAATCCCAACACACACCCCCCCCTGCTCTGAGTGTTGAAAATGATTTCACGACATTATTTTAGTTTTTTCACACACACAAAATCTTACACACACACAAAAACTTACAACCACACGCAAAAACTTACACACACACAGAGAAACTTACACACACACATAAAAACTTACACACACAAACACACAAAAACTTACACACACACACACACAAAAACTTACACAAACACAAAAACTTTATAAAAACTTACACACACACACAAAAATTTACACACACACAAAAACTTATACACACATAAAAACTTACACCCACACAAAACTTACACACACAAAAAAAAACTTACACACACACAAAAAAAAACTTACACACACATAAAAACTCACACACACACACAAAAAAAAACTTACAAGCACAAAAAAAAATTAAACAAACAAAAAAAAACTTACACACACACACACACACACACACAACTTACACATACACACACAAAAACTTACACACAAAAAAAACTTCTCTGAGTGTTGAAGATGATTTCACGACATTATTTTAGTTTTTTCTTATTGTCCCAAAATATTTTTTTATCATGAAGCGTTTAGAGACCAATTTGATCAACTTGGAGAAAGTTCAAATAGAATCATTACTGATATTGATATTAGTGCGTAAACTGCAAACCGACAAAAATATTCGGAACTTTTTTTTTCTTATAGCCTTGACTTTGAAGACATTGTTGCTCTCCACTATAACTTCACTAATACATCCTTCTGTCAATCAAGCCATCTCCTCCAAAACACTTTTCAGTCATTTCTTGTTAAACAATTTTTTTTTATTTCAACTCACCCACACGGGTTTTTCTACATTTGAACCAGAGAATGGACCTAAGTTTCACATTTGATTGATCAACTTGGAGAAAGTTCAAATAGAATCATTACTGATATGATATTAGTGCGTAAACTACAAACTTACAAAAATATCCAGAACTTTTTTTTTCTTATAGTCTTGACTTTGAAGACTTTGTCGCCCTCCACTATAACTTTGCTAATACATCCTTCTGCCAATCAAGCCGTCTCCCCCAAAACACTTTTCAGTCATTTCTTGTCAAAATTTTTTATTTCAACTCACCCACACGGGTTTTTCTACATTTGAACCAGAGAATGGAACTAACTTTCACATTTGAACGATAGAATTATATTTTCCATAATTTTCTTATAGGAAACTAGAGTTTATGATCCAAAACCCTTATTAGCTCAGATTCTACAGAAATAGTTTATTTTTCGATCCATACCTGGACTTAAGTTTCACCTATGAACCGACGAATTGTATTTTCCATAATTGTCTTACAAAAGTTTACGGTCAAAAACCCTTATTAACTTAGATTTTTCTCTAGCAACTCGCCCTCCACTATAACTTCGCTAATACATACTTCTGCCAATCAACCCGCAGCCCAAAGAGACACCCACAGTCCAAAGAAACACAACAGCTGAAAGAGACATACACAGTCCAAAAAGACTCAAAACAGCCCAAAGAGACACACATATCCCAAAGAGACACATACAGACCAAAAAGACTCAAACATCCCCAAAAGACACACAGTCCAGCGAGACACACGCATCTTAAAGAGACGCACATCCCAAAGAGACACACATAGTCCAAAGAGACACATACAGCTCAAAGAGACGCAAACGGCCCAAAGAGACACACACATCCAACAGAGACATACAAAGCCCAAAACGACACAAACAGTCAAAAGAGACACACACAGACCAAAAAGATTCAAACTGACCAAAGAGACACACAGCCCAAAGAGAAATACACACAGGCTAAAGAGACAAACACAGCCCGAAGAGACACACAAAGCCCAAAGAGAAACACACACAGTCCAAAGAGACAAAAAAACGCTCATACAGACACATACAGGCCAAAAATTTTCAAACACACCAAAGAGACACACTGAGCCCAAAGAGACTCAAACAGCCGAAAGAAACACACAAATAGAATAATGAATCAAACAGTCTAAAGAGACACACATGGACCAAAGACATACCCAATGTCCAAAGAGACCAACAAAGACAAAACATATAAAAACAAACCAAAGACACACAAAGCATAAAGAGAAACAAACATAACCAAGAGACACTCAAAGGATAAAGAGACACAGACAGACAAAATATAAAAACACATACCAAAGAGACAAAAAACGCCCATACAGGCACATACAGACAAAAAATAGTAAAACGCCACAATGAGACATACATTGCCCCAAGAAATACGCAAGGCTCCAAAGAGACACAAACAGTCAAAAGAAACAAACACAGACCAAAATGACTCAAACAGCCCAATAAGACACACATAGCCCAAAGAAACACCAACAGCCCAAAGAGACACTAACAGCCCAAAGAGACAAACACAGCCCAAAAAAGACTCAAACAGTCCAAAGAGACACAAACAGATCAAAAGGACTCAAACAGTCCAACGAGACACATAGCCCAAAGAGACGCACAAAGCCCAAAGAAACACACACAGCCCAACAGAGACACAAACAGCCCAGAGACACAAACACACACCAAAAACACACAAACACCCCAAAGAGACACACAAACACAACAAAAAGATTCAAACAGCCCAAAGAGACACACAGCCCAAAGAGACACACACAGCCTCAAGAGACACAAACAGCTCAAAGAGACACAGACAGCCCAAAGAGAAACACAACCCAAAGAGACAAACACAGACCTAAAAGACTCAAACAGCCCAAAGAAACACATACAGACCAAAAAGACTCAGACACCCCAAAAAGACACACAGTCCAACCAGACATACACAGCCTAAAGAGACACACATCACAAAGAGACACCCACAGCTCAAAGAGACACATACAGCTCAAAGAGACGTACACGGCGCAAAGAGACGCACACATCCAACAGAGAGACACAAAGCCCAAAACGACACAAACAGCCAAAAGAGACACACACACAGACCATAAAGATTCAAACTGCCCAAAGAGACATACAGCCTAAAGAGACACACACACAGCCCTAAGAGACACACACAGGCTAAAGATACATATACACAGCCCGAAGAGACACAAAAAGTCCAAAGAGAGAAACACATAGCCCAAAGACACAAAAAACGCCCATACAGACACAACCCTACCACATAGAGAAAAACTCTTCAAAAGAGACACACAGTGAACGAAGAGACACACATGACCGCGAATAGACCCAAACACCCAAAAGAAACACACACAGACCAAAATAACTCAAACAGCCCAACAGACAACTACAGCTCAAAGAGATGCACACGGCCCAAAGAGACGCACACATCCAACAGAGACACACAAAGCCCAAACCGACACAAAAAGCCAAAAGAGACACACACAGACCAAAAAGATTCAAACTGCCCGAAGAAAGACACAGCCTAAAGAGACACACACAGCCCAAAGAGACACACACACAGGCTAAATAGACACACACAGCCCTAGGAGAAACAAACAGCAAAAAGACACCCACACACAGCCCAAAGAGACAAAAACGCCCATACACACACATACAGACCAAAAGATTCAAACGCCCCAAAGAGACACACAGCCTAAAGAGACACACACGGCCCCTAAGAGACACAGACAGCCAAAAGAAAGACACACAAACCAAAATGACTCAAACAGCCCAAAGAGACACACATAGCCCAAAGAAACACAAACAGCCCAAAGAGACACAAACAGCCCAAAGAGACATACACAGCCCAAAAAGACTCAAACAGCCCAAAGAGACACAAACAGATCAAAAAGACTCAAACAGTCCAACGAGACACACAGCCCAAAGAGACGCACAAAGCCCAAAGACACACACACAGCCCAAAGAGACACAAACAACAGCCCAAAGAGACACACAAACAAACCAAAAAGACTCAAACAGCCCAAAGAGACACACATCCCAAAGGGACACGCACAGCCTCAAGAGACACAAACAGCTCAAAGAGACACAGACAGCCCAAAGAAAAACACAACCCAAAGAGACAAACACCGACCTAAAAGACTCAAACAGCCCAAAGAGACACATACAGACCAAAAAGACTCAGACACCCAAAAAAAAGACACACAGTCCAACGAGACACACACAGCCTAAAGAGACACACATCACAAAGAGACACCCATAGCCCAAAGAGACACATACAGCTCAAAGAGACGTACACGGCCCAAAGAGATGCAAACATCCAACAGAGAGACACAAAGCCCAAAACGACGCAAACAGTCAAAAGAGACACACACAGACCATAAGGATTTAAATTGCCCAAAGAGACACAAAGCCTAAAGAGACACACACAGCCCAAAGAGACACACACAGGCTAAAGAGACACACACACAGCCCGAAGATACACACAAAGCCCAAAGACACACACACACAGCCCAAAGACACAAAAAACGCCCATACAGACACATACATACCAAAAAGATTCAAACATCCCCAAAGAGACACACATTGCCCAAAGATACACACATGGCCTCTAAGAGACACAAACAGCCAAAAGAAACATACACAGACCAAAATGACTCAAACAGCCCAAGAGACACATACAGCTCAAAGAGATGCACACGGCCCAAAGAGACGCACACATCCAACAGAGACACACAAAGCCCAAAACGACACAAAAAGCCAAAAGAGACACACACAGACCAAAAAGATTCAAACTGCCCAAAGAGACACACAGCCTAAAGAGACACACACAGCCCAAAGAGACACACACACAGGCTAAAGAGACACACACAGCCCAAAGAGACACACACACACAGCCCAAAGAGACAAAAAACGCCAATACAGACACATACAGACCAAAAGATTCAAACGCCCCAAAGAGACACACATAGCCCAAAGAGACACACACGGTCCCTAAGAGACACAAACATCCAAAAGAAAGACAAACAGATCAAAATGACACAAACAGCCCAAAGAGACACACATAGCCCAAAGAGACACACACGGTCCCTAAGAGACACAAACATCCAAAAGAAAGACACACAGATCAAAATGACACAAACAGCCCAAAGAGACACAAACACCCCAAAGAGACAAAAACAGACCAAAAAGACTCAAACAGCCCAAAGAAATATAAACAGATCAAAAAGACTCAAACACCCAAAGAGACACACAACCCAAAGAGATACACACAGCCCAAAGAAACACAAACAGCCCAAAGAGACATAAACATCCCAAAGAGATAAACACAGTTTTCTTGCCATCAACATCCCTCTTAGTATC
>NW_028300710.1:0-71682 GCF_049724085.1 Artemia sp. Qi Xiang Cuo
GATCTATGTGGTTTGATTCAGAACTGTGTTAAAGCAGAAAGGATACGAAAAACTCGATCGTTCAAGCTGCTTTTCGACAGTAAGATGCACCTACTCAAAGCAATGGAAAACCCTGTGACCTTTGGCTATGAGAAACACCGAATTCAGGAGTATAAATTCCTGCCCATGCGTTGCTATAACTGTCAACAGTTTGGACATGCAGCTAAAACGTGCAAAAATGATACCAAGTGCTCTCGCTGTGCCGCTTGTCATAAAAATTCGAAAGAGGACCCTTGCAATAATGCTGTGAAATGCGCACTATGCAGTTCTGCGGACCATCCTTGCTTTAGTATCAAATGCCCAGTAGCAATGAAAATCATGGCTAGTAAATGATTGCTCCCCAACTAAAGCTTTGCTCGTGGAACATTAACGGAAAGGTTATTGAAAAGCTACCGTTTCTCGAAAGTGCGCTATGTTGCAACGATGTGCTCTGTTTGCAGGAGCACTTCCTGTCGACATCCTCGGTTTCTCTTCTGAAGTTCAGTGACAATATTCAAGTATTTTCGATGCCTGCTGTGGCTTCGGGTCGAGGAAGACCATCAGGTGGCGTTGCCATACTCGTTAATTCTCACCTGGCTGTCCAGCTGTTTAGTCAAAATGAATGTTTTGTGGCTGTAAAAATCGGTGAAGCTTACGTATTCTCTGTTTATCTCCCAACCGATTACCGTGACATTGCTTCAGAGGAGAGATTCAGTGTTGCATGCTCCCAACTGGTGCGTTCCGTTCAGGACTGTCATGATAAGCATGGGCAGGTGATTGTTGTGGGAGATTTCAACTGTGACTTAAACAATAGTAATAGCGCAAGGTCTCAAATCCTGTTGCCCGCTCTTGCCGACATGCACCCCGTACCAAATGACTGCTGTTTCACATATGTGCACAATTCAGGCTCAACAAGCTCTTTGGATTTCTTCGTCTGCTCGAACAGTGTGAAATCCCTTAGTGTTAGCCGTGTCGATACTGGCTTATCGGTTTCCGATCATTTCCCTATAACCTGTTCATTTGAAATTGCTATGCCTGAAATTAGCTACCCAAGGAAAAGGAAGTGGTATTTTAAATCTGAATGGAATAAAGTCAACCCTAGTGCATATTCTAGTGTTCTTGGTAGCGTGTTGGCGAAAATCAAGATACCGGTCCAGTTACTACAGCAGAACGCTAAAATATCAGTCAGTGAAAAGCAGATTCTTCTAAACATATATTGCTCTGAGCTTACCCATGCGATGCGGTGTGCCGAAACAGCTGCTGTACCCAAACGCAAAGTGCGCGTGGGGTCTGAAGTTCCTAAGTGGTCTCTTAATCCAGAGCTGGCTCACGCGTGCGAGTCTTCCAAATTTTGGTACCGTTTGTGGAATAGCTGTGGTAGACCCCGTTCTGGCGCTGTGAATGATGTAAGACTCTACACCAAGCGTCAGTTTTCTAAAATTCTTACTAAACATAAAAGAGCTGTGATTGATGGATATAGTGAAAGATTGTCAGGAAATCCCAATGAAATATGGAAGTTCATTTCAAAGAAGAAAGGTGATTGCGAGTCAAGTGATCAAAAGATACCATCAGAGCAAGAATGGGTTAAATATTATACTAGTGAATTTTCACCCCCAGATACCGTTTTGGAAGAAGATTTCTCTACGCAGCTTGTTGCGACTCTGGGTGATTGTGATTCGGGTCCCAGTTTCACAGTTAGTCTGGAAAAAATTAAACAGTGCATTCTAAAACTGAAAAGAAATTGTCATGTGGAATCGATCAGTTATGCGGTATGCACCTCGTGCACGGAAGTATAAATCTGTTGCACCACTTGGGTCTATTATTCCAAATTATATTCAACTGTGGGTTAGTCCCCGATGTGTTCTGTGCTGGTGTTGTAACCCCGGTGGTTAAGAACGGACAGGATAAAAGTAAATGCAGTTCATATCGGCCAATCACGGTTTCCTCGGTAATGTGTAAATTGCTAGAGCTGATAGTTATTGATGAGATAACAGAAGTCTGTTCGACACCAGAGAATCAGTTCGGTTTTAAAAATGGTTACAGTCGTGAACATGTACATAGAGTTATTGCTAATGTTTTAGTTGATGTTGAAGAGAAAGACGATATTCTTATTAGGGCCGGTCACGACGTTTCGCGTGCGTTTGACTCGGGAATTCATCCTCAGCTTTTAATCAGAGCTGAGGATCGTGGTCTTGATCGCTCAATTTTACGTGTTTACAGGAATATGTACAGCAAACTGTATGCTGTTATTAAAGTGCCGACACGAGATGGTTTTGCAATTTCGTAGTGTGTAATACGTGTATGGAAAGGTATTAGGCAGGGGGGTGTATCTTCACCCCCACTATATAATAACAGTGTCCTGGAGGCCCAGAAGAAAGTTCGCACGACATTTATCTACCGAGGCCTTGATATGTCGCTTCTGAACTACGCTGACGATATATTGAATCTCAGCAGGACTGTCTCGGGTATAGAGGAAAATTTTGATATTTTATGTATTGAGTATAGGAAAATCGGATTGAAGTTTAATGCTGAGAAGAGTGAGGTTGTCGCATTTGGTAAATCGCGTAACCGGCCCTCCCCGAATAATGTTTGTCTAGATGGTCATCCGATACCTCTATCGCCAAGAATCAGTTACCTTGGACTTCCGATTGGGAGTGATCTGAGGCATACCCGATCGCTTTTGCTAGAATTTGTTGGTTCGAAGCTTCGTAAGACATATGGTATGCTTGTTCCCTGTAAAGCTCGATATAAAAGAAGTATATTATCAAAAATTTACAATGCATTTGCTATGCCCCTTTTGCTTGCTCTTTCACCCTTTTGGAGTATATTAACTATCTCGGATAAGAAGACGCTACGAACGTTGTTTTTTTCGGTATGCCAAGTTCCTCCTTGGCATACCTCTTTGGGCCAGAAACCGGTGCCTGGTTTCTGTATATGGGGTCACAGATCCTCTTAAAGCAATCGCGGAACGGAGACTGCGATTTTAGAAGTCGCGGGATCCGACGATTACCTTTTTTAGTGCCTTTATTTAAATTTTTACCGTCTAAAGTTTTTTTTTTTTTTTTTTTTTTTTTTTTTCCTTTCTATTTACTCCGTGTTTACATAATGTGTGTATTTCGGTAAATAAATTTTTTTTTTGATTTACTTATTTATAATTGCCCCTATTTGTATTTTTTTTTTTTGTATGTTCGGGTCTGTTTTTGGGTTTTTTTTTATTTGTCAGAATTTATTTGTTTTTTTTGTTTTTTTTTCCATTTTCTTTCCTTATACTCCATCAGTGTTGTATTTTACATTTATGATGGGAAATAAATTTATACATACATATATATATATATATATATATATATATATATATATATATATATATATATATATATATATATATATATATATATATATATATATATATATATATATATATATATATATATATATATATATATATATATATATATATATATATATATATATATATATATATATATATATATATATATATATATATATATATATATATATATATATATATATATATATATATATATATATATATATATATATATATTTGGTAGAAAACCAAAACTTAAAGAAACCAAACTTACATTGGTAGGGTAACAGTGGTTTCTCACTGCATTTACTATATTTAAACTTTAGCTATTTGGGGTGTAGGGGGAAAAAGGTACCTATGTTAGGTATATATATATATATATATATATATATATATATATATATATATATATATATATATATATATATATATATATATATATATATATATATATATATATATATATATATATATATATATATATATATATATATATATATATGTGTGTGTGTGTATATATATATATATATATATATATATATATATATATATATATATATATATATATATATATATAACCCCCCCCCCTCCACCCTCCTAGTGTGCAAATATATAGCCAAAACTTGTTTTTAAACTATTATATTTTCATCCTGTTTTGTTTTATTTCATTAGCATTAACCAAACTTCACTTTTTGTGTAGCTTCCAGCTAATAAATAAACCCATTGTTACTTAAAAATAAAACAGTATGTTTTAATATTATATTAAAACTCACAGAAAGAGAATAGGATGAATAGTTATTTAGTCCTCAGGATTGAATACCTCTAATATGTAGGCCACTACAATTATACAATTTTCCCCTCCAACACTTGAAAGAAACCAAACTTACATTGGTAGGGTAACAAAAAGTATTACAACAATCTTTTGTCAGATTTGCTGACAGAAGTGTTTTAGGAGCTTTGTTGATGAAGTGTTGTTGCTGTTTTATAAAACTATTCAAATTTCCTCCTTGCTTACTATTTTTTCTTAAAGAGTCCAAAATTAGTCTTTTAGTGCTCTAGCTGTTCCATTTTGATTTTTTTTTTTTATCAGCTCTGAATTGTCCTCAAATGTTATTTTTCCTTACAGGTGCTTCAGGATCAGCTGCCCCAAAGGTACAAGAAGATGTTGGAGTTGAAGCAGCAAAAAAGCTTTCCAAAGGTAACTAAAAAAAGGCCTTCATACTTTGATCAGCTCTGTCATAGGTGCACTGAGCCACTGAGCTGGTTAAAGGTTGTTAATAAAAGATATCAGATTTTTTGCCTGGTTCAGTAGACTTGAGAATTGTCTTTGTGAGACCTGTTTGATATAGAACAATAAAATATTATGTTTGGGAGAATGAAATAGTGTGAGATTTATCTATATTTAGTGGTGTTCAGCTATGCTTTCTTGAAAGAGTGGATTTGTTCTGCACTTTTGTATCAACACTAAGCTGAATGATGAGGAACTTTAAATATTTATGCCTACAGAACACCTATTTGATTAGTTTTCACAGAAAGCAATCATCAAGTCTGACCCAATACTGATGAGCTGCATGGAACCTGATACAAGAGAATCCATCACAAGATTGATATACAATCAAACAATGTTATTTTCTCAAAAAGTTTTGAAAATATCTTGGTCATGCATGCTAATGCCATCTAATTTATCCAACTCTCAAGCATGGTAATTAGATAGCCTTGGTGCATATGAAAAGGGAATTCTAAACATTCCTCCAATAAATAATTTGTGGGGCAAGAACCTTGTTTCTTTTTCTGTGAATGTTTCTCAACTCTAACTTATTCCTTCTTTTACTGCATCAAGGTTTTGTCATATAATGCAACAAATACTAAACTTGTATAGAAACAAAGATTTTCTTCTACAAGTACTTTAAGTAGCCTATGTTTGTTTAAAAGTATGTTTGATTGTCAGTACGCTAGTTTAAGGCTATAAGTATACAAAACCTCCTAACCATAAGGCTATTTAGTTCATAACCTATATGTAGTGTACATTGTGAAATTTTTGTCTTTTTTTGCAAATAATGTGATTTCTCAAAACCTTTTACTGCTATTGCAGTTGAAAAATTTATTTACATAAAACCCTTTTGAATTTTATTACATATACCCTGGTAAACCTTCACCCTGATATGTATACACTATGAGTCTTTGCATTTCAATTTTAGACATGTTTGTCTCCTTCGTTTTGCTTGTTAATCTTGTTGTGTGAATGCAGTTCCTAATTTGGCCAATAAGAAGATATTGTGGTATATATTGCTGTTAAAAAGGGATCTTTGAAAGATCATTGGTGTTTTATCCCTCCCCCTGCTTCAATGTGCAGTTTTCTTCTCTCAAAATAAGAGAAATTTGGGGTTCAAGCACTTCATGCTGTAAATAGGATTGTAACATAAATCTGTAATATGAAATGTGTTTTCCTAATTTTTCAAGAGATGTAGGCTATGGTTGTTTAAGTTTCTACTAAATCAATTTAAAGAACCAGAATTCCTTTTTAGTGACCTTGGTTCTTTAAAAAAACCAAAAAGAATCAGATATGCCTATGTACCCTTAGGAAGTGAGTCAAACTTGATTGATATAAATATAAGTTAAAATAAATACTTTTCTACTAATTTTTTTGACTAATATAATTATAAGTTGAAGTACATGCTTTTCTAACAATAGTTTCTCTTTAATGCAGTTAAGTTTGATTGGCGTGATGCTTTGAATTTGGAGTCACAGTTAACTGAAGAAGAAATTATGATTCGAGATACCTTCAGAGATTATTGTCTGAGTAAACTGATGCCAAGGATTGTAATGGCTAACAGAAATGAAGGTGAGTCTAGTCAACTGAGATTATAGTAGTTAACTAAGTGATTACTGATTTTACAATTTTGATTTTAAAATAACAATTTTAATTTTACAGTTTCTTTTGTTGTTTTCCAAGATCTTGACAGAATACATAATTTATAAGGGTCCCAATGAATTGGGAGGAGAAATGTCTGCAATAAAAGAAGATATTTGATTGTTGCTATTGTAGTTGTCATATTTAAATTACAATTTTCTGAAGTCAAGGTTTATCTCTGGGCCATGAGTGGCTATATTCTGCAAGCCTGAGCTGAAAATATATGAGTTGATTTTAAACTTTGTCTGAAATCCGATTGTCTAAAGCTTCGTTTTATGCATATATAGCTTAGGCCAGTCATTTTTTTTTATTGTTACCTAGATTCAAATTGTTTTAACTCAATGTGAAACATTAGTCCTATCTGGAATCAATGAGACTCATTTGCATCAGATAATTTATGAACAAACAAGTGAAGTTGTTTTTTTATAAATCGTCTACTGACCATCAGAACCAGCAGACTATTACAACATCATAGAGATGTCTTTAAGGTCTCACTTAAAAGATGTGTTCACTCATGTAAAAGAAATGATGTAAAAGATTGTATTTAGTGGAGTTTTTCAAATTCTTCTTGATAACTCTGTCATAAAGTCCCATATGGAACTGAGAATCGTACTTTCTTGTGTCATATCTAGGAAATGCTAGTAGAATGAAAGGGGTACTGTCGTAATCTGCATGGTCAAAACTACGTATCTTAGCAATACAATCCTCCCTCTTGTATACTCTCCCTCTCGCCCCCCTAGTAAGTCTCATAAATCGTGGACTGAATAGCAGAAGTAGCTGCCCACCGTAGCATCATAGAGAGATGTTTAATAGCTCATTACAGAAATATTGATCATACAAAAATAGATCATTACGAAAATGTGATCTTTTGTAAATTTGTCTTGACTTCTCCATCATAAAGTGCCATATACCACCAAAAATGGCGTTTTTTTGGTATATCTCCTAGAGTACTCATTCTGAGAAGCATGAAAAGGGTACCGTAAAAATCTGCATGGTTGAATACTAATAACCAGAGTTTTATAATCCTCTTTTATATTGCAGCCCCTGTCAGCCCTCTTAATAACCTAGTAAAGAGAAAGCCATAGCCCATAGTAACCGAAAGTTTAACACCCGTTTTGAAAAATGACCCATTGCTAGTGCATAGGACGTCAAATTAGCGTTTCATTTGCTGCAGGAACTGCGCATTTAGAGTTTGTTTGATACTCTTCAGTTTTCTAAAATCTCTATATATTTCATATGGGACAATATTTCACAAACAACGGTAAATTTATCTTCAAATTCTCAAAGATACCAAAGTATAATCCTCTTGACTCTTTGTTTGACGAGTAAAATACAAGGAATGTGAAGCAAAACTTATATCTGTATAACGCCCTATTTTAACAAAAACTCCCGTGACTTGTTTAGTCATTGCCTCGAAACAAAGATCTTTGTGCAAGGTGAATTATGTATATTTTTAAAACCTAAAAATGAGCAGAACTTAACTAAATAAAACAAAGCTTTTCTGATGAAAAAAAGAGTAAAGGTGAAACATAAAACGAGCAAAAATTGTTGCTTTGCAGTGTACGCATTATATATCTGCAATATCGGTACGAATACACTGACTCGTAATGTTTCCCCAAATTTGTAGAAATCTAAAAAGTAGCTCTTTACTGAAAATACAAAATTGATGGCATAAAACACGACTAGAAGCAGAAAACAATTACCTACCCTAAAGAGAAAACTTTCATCAGCCATGAAATCAGTAAATTTAATTATCCAATTTTGGTTTTCTCGAAACCTTAAGTAAGATCAGTTTTCAGTAAAACACTAGTTTTTAGAATTCTACAAGTTTAGGTAAATATTACAACTCAGTTTGTTTGTACCCATATTGCAAGTATATGCTGTACAAACTGCAAAACAATAATTTTTCGTCTTAGGCTTTATCTTCGCTTTTTTTCTTTTGTCAGAAATTTCTTATTGTTTTCAATTTATTAGTATATTGGCGAACTCGTCACAGCGTTAAGCTATGTATGGCTAAAATTGGCAAACATCTCTTTCATCTTACATTGATTTTAGCTTTTGCTTTATCTACTACTTTCAAAATTTTTGAAGGTTTTAGGTAGTTTTGAAGGTCTCACCCTTGTCGAATCTAAGTCACCTATAATTTTTGAAAACGTATATAAAAAAGAGAATTGTGTGTAATTTCATGCTCTAGTGATTTTTGTAGGATTTGAGCCTTTCTGAATTTATTCGTAGTGTTTGACCGTGACATATTTTACGAACTGGGAGCATTAGGCATCCTCGGGCCAACCATCAAGGGCTATGGATGTGCTGGAGCATCCTCTGTCGCTTACGGTCTTCTGGCAAGGGAAGTTGAACGTGTTGACAGCGCCTACAGAAGTGCGTTTTCTGTTCAATCGTCATTGGTCATGTGGCCCATTTATGCCTATGGTACTGAAGCTCAAAAAGAAAAGTTTCTTCCTAAACTGGGTGAGTACCCTTGGTTTTTGTTTTATTTTCCTATTAAGTTCTGACTTTCGAGCTCTGTTTTTTTTAGTTGAAAAATATGTTGGATGAGCCTGGTTAGCCGATTTATATCTTGTTATTTTCATGCAAGTTATAGCTGTAAGTTTGTCGCAGTTCACCTATTTCATAAGAAACAGAAACATTAAGATTGGTTCTTGCGGTAACTTCTTTTTGATTAATTGGCTAAATTGGGGAAGAGATAATATTACTGAAAGAACTATCTCTTGCCTAAAATCATGACAAGTATGAGACTGTATAACTTTTTTGTAAGTATTATGCCTTTGAATTGCTTGATTAGTATGGAATAAGATTCTCGTCTTTAAACTTATGCAGGAACAATAACGTCATTCCTTAAGTTTTTGCGTTAATGATAATTAAAAGTACAACAGTACCACGTAAAACTGAAAACGAAAAAAAATAAACCAATTTAAAAATACATCTTAAATGTACAAACAACTAACGAGATTTTTTTAAACTGGTAAGTCACAAACAATTTTAGATTTGATGAAACTATGCTATCTGAACTAAACTAAAAGAAGTATTTAGCTTGGGTTTAGCTTAAGTTTTAATGGCTCTAAAATTGGAAATAGCTAAATAATTGGCCTTCCTTTTAGAACACTTTAAAAGATTTGGGGACTGTTTAAATGTGAGAAGAAAATTTATTTTCTATTCGTTTCTATTGTTTTGTGTTATAGACAATCTTCTAATATGTTAAGCGCATTGTCAATTTTCATGAAAGAACGTTTTCAGCTCCCTTAAACTTGAGTTATTATTTACCACAATCCTACCTCTATAACCAAAAGCTGTTTACAGAAAAAAAAAGGAGAAGAGAAAAGCAGAAAGGAAAGTAAAGATTTTTAAAGGACTTTCTTGTTTAAAAAAAAAAGATAGCACATAAAAATGGAAAGTTCTCTAGCACGACTTTTAATAACTCTTTAAATTTAGTTGCCAAAAGATAAGGCTTGTAGAAAATTTGTCGAAAGATTTGGAGAATCGGCTGGGAATAGGATGGGAAAAGAGAACTTATTTTCCTAATTAGTTTTGTGGCTTTACAACCGTCTAGCATATTTGAATCCACTACTTCGAGCATATGGCTAAAATGACTAACACTTTTAGTTTTGGATGTTAAGCAACTTTCATTTAAGCCGATTCAATTGAGTCAAATAATTATTTGTATGAGCACTTTTCCATGGACATATACTATTGATGAATATTTGTGTACTTTTACATGGGTGCATGCAGGGGCGTAGCATCCAGCATTTTTATTGAGGGGGCAAACAAGCTCCACGTCCAGAGAGTCAAGGAGCATGGGCTATATAATAGCTTTTTTTCAATTTATTGGGGGGGGGCAACTACCCCCTCCCCTTGCCACCCCCAAACGACGCCACTGGGTGCATGCCACATTAACCCTCTTGCGGGATCAAGAAATTTTTCCTTAAATGTGTAGGGTGCGTTACTTCAAAAAGTGCGTGTTGCAGTCCAATTATCGGGATTTTGCACATTTCTGTAGTATTTATCTAGTAGATTCTCTAGGGTTGGGTACTTGGACGAGCCGAGTAAGGGAGGCTTCCCGTCACCCGTATAATTCTGTTTTGTACATTATTCTCTTTAATGTAGTTTCTTCTTTCATACTTTTTTAAACCTCGGTAAATCACCGACATGAGATAAATGTAGTATAATTATATAGTAAGTCCCTTGAATGTCGAGTCTCCCTTTAAAGCAAGCACTTGCCTTGGAGGATGAGTGAGCGGACTCTTGGCCTGCTCTCTTAAATATCATAACTATTTACGATAGTTGAAATAGTATTTTGTATTTTACTGTTTTGACAACCTCCTTCTTCTCCAGAAATAAATTTATGTGTACGTGCCTTGGTTGAAGTATTACTATCTGTATATATACTAAACTGTATGATTATAATATAGCTAGAGGAGAGTTGATTGGATGTTTTGGCTTGACCGAACCGAATCATGGAAGTGACCCTGCTGGTATGGAAACAAGAGCAAAATACAACGCGAAAGACAAGGTGTTCATCTTAAATGGTAGCAAAACTTGGTAAGGTTTTTAACTTTATTAAAATAGAATATCTTTTTGTTATTTTATGAGCCTAAGAATATCTTGTTTAATTGTGCTAAACTAAACGTGGTCTTTGTGAGCCTGATATTCAGTGGCCACTGTGGTCTATCCCCTTATCCACTGTCGCTCTTACAATTTAACTTGATTTTTTAACCAGTAGTCCATTAATTCAATGTAAATAATTCGGATAAGAATTAATTTTTACACCAAGGAGAGAAACTATGCTTTGACAGAAGAAGCATCTTGCCTCAGGAGGGGGCGGAGTATAGATATCCTCGTAGATAGATATTTTTGTCGCTTCTGCGTCAGCTTAAAGATAAGAAATTCGTTTCTTTGGCAAGTGAAATTATATAACAATTAAGGAAAGCAATTATACGCTTATCAGGCTATTTAAGCCTATTCCAAGACTTTTTGGAAGTCTCCGTGGTGACGATAAGGTTTGATAGCAATGTTTCAGTCTGCTTCCCAAAATGTTTTTCAGTTTTATTGCAGAAAAAGGTGTTTGTTCTCACATAAGAGATCTCATTCATATTCGTACAGAACACCAAACACTTCTAAAAATTAGAAAGAAATCTAGATATAGAGGTACAGGCCTCCAGTAATGGAATGAAGAGGAATTAACCACGGTTTCACCTTTTTATCATAGACACTTGCTTACTTTGAGAGTAGACGAGCTTAGGTAGTAGTGCTACATTTTATGCCCGAGCAGCATCAAAGTCACGTTTGTTGGCAAAAAACCAAGTGTTATGAATAATTAAGGCCGTATCCATGTGTAGGGGGAGGGGGTTACCGGGTTTGAACCCTCCACCCGAAGTTTTGTCTTAATCGTTAAAACGTAACGAAAATGCCATAACTATTTTTAGATGTATTTTTTTATTTTTTTTGCATCCCCCTCTCCGAAAAAAATACCCCCCCCCCCCATAATAATCTTGGAAAAGCCCGTATGAATGATGTGGGGGTTTTCTTGATTTTAGCGTCAGGCTATTATTGCAGAAGCAGAAACCTAAAATGTTAAGAAATTGGTTTAAAAAGCTTGTAAAACTCATTTGTTTCCAACTATTGTTGAAACTTACTAACAATTTAAACGTTGATAAGAGTTTTATTCATAACTCATATCATAGTTTTATCATCGAGAACACAAGATATATACAACAAAGCAAATATAATATCAAACAGTTCATGGTAATGAACTGTAAGTAAGGAGCAACCCGTCTCAATAGTTACCAAAACTCTGAAGAACGGAATTTTGATACCAATAGATACATCAAAAGAATCAGATATTAATGCTGATTTCAAATATATAAGTTTCATCAAGTTTAGTCCTACCCATCAAAAGTTACTTGCCTGAGAAAATTTGCCCGATTTTCAAAAAAAGGGTAAAACATCCCCTAAAATTAATAAATCTTAATGAAAATCACACCATCAGATTCAGCGTGTAAGAGAACCTTACTATAGAGGTTTCAAGCTCCTATCTGCACAAATGCGGAATTCTGTATTTTTTTCCAGAAGAAAGATCATGGATGCGTGTTTATTTTTTTTTTCAGGGGTGATCGTATCCACCCAGTGGTCCTAGAATATCGTGAGAGGGCTCATTCGAGCGGAAATTAAAAGTTCTAGTGCCTTTTTTAAATGACCAAAAAAATGGAGGGTCACTAGGCCCCCTCCCACGCTCATTTGTTCCCAAAGTCACCCGATCAAAATTTTGAGATAGCCATTTTGGTTCAGCATGGTCGAAAATATAAAAACTATGTCTTTTAGGATGATTTAATCCCCCAAAGTCCCCGGGGAAAGGGCTGAAAGTTATGAACTTTACCCAATGTTTACATATAGTATTGGTTATTGGGAAGTATAAAGACGTTTTCAGGGCGGATTTTTTTCTGATTGTGGGGGGGGGGGTCGGGGGTTATGTGGGAGGTTCTTTCCATGCAGGAAGTTTTCATGGGGGAAGGGATATTGCTATGAAGAGGCGCCGGATTTCCCAGCATTATTTAAGAAATGATCAGAAATTAAATAAAAAAAGCTTTTCAACTGAAAGTAAGGAGCAACATCAAAACTTAAAACGAACAAAAATTATTCCGTATATGACTAGATCCACCCCCTAGTCAATACCTCGCTCTTTAAGCCAAAGATTCCTTAGCACTTTCATAAGAGCAATTTATTCAAATTAACGGCCTTTGTGATGAAGAGGTAATTTTTAAAGAATTGGAACAAAATTCAAACTTTAGCGTAAAGAGCGAGGTATTGACTAGGGGGCGAACCCCCTAATATACATATTAAAAATATATGAATGTAGAAGTTCATTACATAAGTTCATTCGTAAGTTACGTATATTTATTACTAATAAAAACGTTCGTAAATAAAATTAAACAACTTTCGAGAAAGCCATTTAACCAAATAAAAGTAAAATTAATATGCAAATTTTGTTTTAGCTATTCATGTAAGGTGAGCAAAAATCAGAACCTGCATTACTTTTAAAACGTTCAAAAATAAAATATAATAAACATTTTTAACTAATAGTCAGAATCAAAATTAAAAATTAAAGAGAACATTAAGTATTATGTATATGAAAGGGGCTGTCCCCTCCTCAACGCCTCACTTTTTACGCTAAAGTTGGACTCTTTCTCACAATTCTATTTTTTAAAACAATAAAAAACTTTAGCGGAAAGAGCGAGGTGTTGAGGAGGGGACAGCCCCTTTCATAAACGGAATAATTTCTGTTCATTTTAAGTTTTATTGTCGCTCCTGACATTCAGATAAAAAACTTGTTTTTTATTTAATATTAGCAAGATACATATTCTTGTTGTATGACGCTAGTTTACCTCTTTTGGAGACACTAAGCATAGACAATAATGTTATTATTTGGTACATCAAAAACAAAGAAAATAAATATAAAACAGTTTTTGGTAATGAACTAATTCCGGATCTGCTATTATGCAGGGGGAGGGAGCAGTCAATCGTTATTCCTGTGGGAGGATGAGGGATGCTTAACGTCTAAAATAGCGCATAGGCTCGAGTTATCTAAGTATCCATTAGCCTAATTTTGCTCCGTTATTCTTTTGTTTTACCCACCACTTCCTCCATGAAAATGAAAAAAAAATTATTTCCCTGAAGAATGATCATGGATACGTTTTATTTACCTTTGTTTCTCTGAGATTATCGTATAGAATTAATAGTCCTAGAAAATTAAGGGAGGACTCTCTTTTACGAAAATTAAAGTCTCTAGTACCTTTTTTAAGTTACCAAAAAGACTTGGGCCAATACTAACCGAAATTTAAAAAAAGTAAGTATTGATAATCATTTATAAAAAAAAGATTTTGGTGATGCTGATTGGAAACATATCACATTATTTAACTTTACGTTTAACCATCAAAACCCACGAGTTGAGAAAACTCACCAAATTTAAAAAAAGGGATAAATACCCCCCCCCCCCCCAAAGCCAAGTGATATTGACAAAAATCACACTATCAAGTTCAGCGTATCAGAGAACCCTAGTGCAGAGGTTTTAAGCTCCTATCTATAAGATTATGGAATTTTGTAGTTTTTGCCCCAAAGAAGACCAAATTACCATGGTTCGAATATTCTGAGATCATCTATGAACTATACATTGATAATCCCAGTTTTAGAGGAAGGAATATAGCACGGTGCTGCATTCGTTCCTAAAAAGTCGCGCAGTCTATAAAAGAAATAGGGGGGGGGGTGCCAGATGCTTTACAGAATGCATTTTAAGACTCCATTAGTCTCTAGACAAATATATAGAGGTCTAGGGGGTTGGGGTAAGAATCAAATCTGATCTCTCTTTATTTGAACTAAGCCGCAGTTCTACGGGGTGATAGCTTTCTTCTTATTGCACAAAATGTTTTCTTTGTAACATAAAAGATCTTTTTCATATTCATACCAGAACAGAAGGTGCAGCAAGTAATATGGAGCGAGGATTTCATGAGCAAGTAATAATGGTGAATAAAAACAAAAGCAACACAAGAAGATCGTAGGTACTTTAAGAACCACTACGAGCTAATCGTTAGGAGACAAGCATAGACGATAATGCTACATTTTCTGCCGCAGCCGCATGAAAGTCACATTTGTTATAAAAAATAGCCAAGGTTTTTTTTTAATGATATAGGTTTTTAATTGATTTCAGCGTCAGGCTCGTAATTCAGAAGCAGAAACTTAAGATACCAAGAAAGTGGTTTGAAAAGCTTGTATCACTCGTTCGTTTACAGCTATCATTGGAGTTAACTAACAATTTACATATTCAGAAGTTATATTCATAACTCCTATCATAGTTTTATCATCAATAACACAAAACATGTACAACAAAGCCAATATAACATATTAGTAACACATATTTTTATTGTATGACGCTTGTTTGCCTCTTTAGAAACAAGTATAGACACTTTGAATCGGACTCTTTCACTTCTTCATCAACATTTGCCTCTTCCAACTTACGCTTCTTATCATTTAATTTTGATTGCGCCTCCAAAACTTCAAGAAACTCATAAACATTCATGTTTCGTTTCAGTCTTGGATCGAAAAGTTTGGGCAACAAACATTTATCCCAGAAGTGATCTAGCTTGGGTAATATCTTTTTTCAGAAGTAAATATGACCCTTAACTAAAATGATTTCTATGTCGCCTTTGTCAACAAAAACTACAAGGAAGCAGTTCTCTTTATCTAAAATGTTAAGCTGTCCTTGAATTTGGTAGAAGTATTTGGGCTTCCGTTTGCGCATTAATCAACCTTTCTCGGGGTCCCAAAGAAGAAAAAAACCTCTTAGTAAATACAGTTGAGTAGCTTCAGTAATAGCTGTTACAGTTTTCACTTCCAGAATCCCAGTGTTGCATACCCCATCAGGAGACGTTACGAGCCAGTTACAAGTTCAGTAGTCTGATAAACCACAGAAAATAATATTCAAAATCAATCTAATCAAGAACTTTTTTGCTTTGTCTGACTGTAAGACAAAACTGGGTTCTGTTAAACCACCCCTAACTGCATACACTGGAGGCATTGCGCAAACACCCTTCACTACGAATCTCACCATATTTCTTAGAATGAGAACTAACGAGGCTTAGTCCATCTAGCGGTAACAATTTTTCCTTTTTTAAACACGTTTAAAATATCTTGTGCGAACAATTTTAAGTAATATCACAAATCTGGCACGGAATGGATAGATCTGAAGCTGATGAACAATATGGTACAAATATCTTGTCTATTCGGTTGAAATTGGAGCTTCATCTTTGTCGCAAAATCCGTGTTTTGAAAAAAATTTACTTTCTGAAAAAATGTGAAGCAAATTTAAAAAATATAATGCGGTAAATCTCTAAAGCTAAATATCAGCTATCGAATAATACCAAAATTGTCGTTTTTCGTTGAAACTTGACGACGGTACGCGGTCTGAAAAGAAAATTGCCAAAAACATGCATGCAAGACATAAACCTTAGGGACTTCCCCCCAGAGAATCTACGGAAGCATCCTGGAAAATATGTTCCTGTAGGAGCAGAACATGGAAATCGTTCAGTTTTTAATCGATTGTGTGATATTTATCATTTGTGTCATTGATATTAAATGGACAAACTGATGTATTCACGTTAACAGTCATTTTCAGTCAGAACGTTTAATTAGAGCATTCCATAACAGTTGGCATTTAAGGCTATATGAAACATGTGCTCCTCCGCAATTTGCGCACTTTGTGTTCGCATGACAAGGTGTATCTCGCGTAGATACATATTCTTCGGCGCAACTTTTTAGTAGATTTGACATGGTTTGGCGAATGGCATTTATGGCAACAAAGAGGAGACGTCAAGAATTCAGATACTCCGAACATTTCATAACTCACTTTAATCCCGATACTCAAGGCATTAGCTCGTGCCATTCTATTAGAAACGGTTATTTTCACTGCCTGCGAGCTTCCCAGGCATACCGCTTCGATAACAGTCACTCCGCGAAGCCTGACGTCACAGTCTTTAAAAACATTTGGCACAACAACTGTAAAATCCTTCGCTGCAGATTGATTTGTTTGCACAAGTAATACATAACCCGATGGTATTGCACTTTGGACGGCCTCGTGATCGATAATTTTTTCAATAATTGTGCTGCGTTTCAGAGGATTATTTAGATCGAAAGGAACCATAGAAATCACAACATTCGATGTTTTTGATAGGTATGTTCGGGAGGGACGGAAAGTTTACATCTTAAACAATCACTTCCTCTTTGATGAAATTTAATGTAGACTCCAGAGCTGAAATTTTGAGGCAAATTTATGGTAGCCCACGGCAGGAATAACTGGTACTTCCTTTGGGGAAATGATAACATTTAAGTTGAAGCGGAGCGGTTCAAGTATGTCTTTTGCATACCTGTAAGATGCCCGATCTCCTGCCCTTCGCGGCACATGCGTATCACCGGAGAAAACTTGAGCTCGAAACACAGCTTTTGCATCCTCTAGTTCATTATCCGGGAAAACACAGTGGTTTGATGAGGAATCACATCATTATCAAGCCCAGAGCGGATATATGTTTTCAAAAAATTAAGGGCCTACGAATGCACAAATACAACCATTTAAAGTAAGACAGAACCGCTTAGTAATACGGAACCTGGCAATCCGAGGTCCAAATTAGTCCAATATCCAAGCCAAAAGTTTGTTCATTTTATTAGGTATATCTTATTAACCCACTGTACGTCTACATTCTTTGAATGCTGAAAATTTATAATGTTTCGCCATATCTTGCTGTCTAACAATTTCGCTTTTGCAAACCAATTAAGTTCAAAGTTAAAGCCAGTTTGTGTCCTCACAGTTCAAAGGCTAATTCAATTCTGAATTAGCAAATCGCTCCTTTGAAAACTAGCCCATATTAGCAAATTGCTCCTTATGTTGTTGACTCCGTCAAAAATTACTCATGAGCGCTATTAAATTACCTGTACGAACTGACCAGCCTATCTTCTCTAGTAAGGAATTTTTTTTTTTTTTTTTTTTTTTTTTTTTTTTTTTTTTGGTTCAACTCATATTGTATTTCTGTTTCGAAAAATAGTTTTCTATGATAATGCAGACAGGCGTAGCTTGAAGCTCTTAGGTCAGGGAGAGGGGATTCGATCCCTCATTAAATGACTTCTCGGTCATATTGACTCTTCATCATTGACTGCAATCGTCTTGTATTTTACTGAATGGAAACAAACGAGAAACAAAACGGAATTCTACATGGACAAATTTGTAGCTAAAAGCAGTTTAAATCTTTATCCGCCTCTTCTTTAAAACGTCCACTCACTGGATAATCTTGCTTCAGATCAACGGCATCGATGAAGCTCCTAATGAGTAATTGCTTGCTAAAATCTGATAAGACTAGTATGCCTCTGAAAGTCATCATTCTCATGTCCCATTTACCCAACGTTTTTGCCCCAAAATTTCAAACCAACCTGTGAAGAAAAGGAATCTCAATCTTTCTGCGGGAAAGTTGTGGTGGGAAAGGAGTGATTCCGGTTCAAATAAGGTGCGATACGCCCACTTTTTTGCTGACAAGTTGGCAGCAGGATGGGTAGGGGATGTTTGCCGGTCACATACCCAATTTATGCCTCCACTTATATAGATTGAGAGCCGTTGCATGGTTTTGCTTGGAATAAGGCGCAAAGTGTCTGCCTTTCATCAAAAAAAAAGAAGAAGAAAAGAAGGTTGGCGGAGGGTGCTGTGGGAGTCACGTACTTAATTTTGGCTTTCAATGTCTTGAAACAAGATCTAATCTCTCAGAATTAAAAATTCATTTCTTTGTCATGGAACCGCTTTCTAATATTACTAGTTTAAAACGAACAAGAGACAAGCTGTAATATCTTCAACAATGAGGGAACTAAATTTCGGGATGCTTATATGATGCTATTCCTCTGCCTTAGTTATAAATGTAGAAAATGAAATAGCAAATTCAACTGAATCCACCAACGAAATTGGCTTGCAAAATTACATGATAGCATTTTTTGACCCATTGGAAAGTGCTCCTTTTTTGGATCTCTAAAATGTTCTATTTATTAAAAAAAAAAAAAAAATTTGGCTGTACGGGCCATGCAACCGACACACATTAAAGCACTTTTTTATTGTAATGGATTAACGATGCTTCTTGACTTCGGGGGTCCTGCGGTTTGTTGCAACAGCTGAGCTCGAGCTTTAGGTCCCAGATTAACCAACTGAGATCAAGCCCACTGCGCCACCACATGAGTTAAGCACTTTTATATTTTAATGTAACTTCAGTTTTAAATTGGTACCAGCTCGCACCTACGAACTTGGCGCCAGCCTTTCTACCAACTTGAACAAAGCTTTCCATTCGAAAGGAGAATCATTGGTCTAACAAACGGAAGCTTGGCAGAACAACTTCAGATAGTTCTTCTTGCATGAACTATAAAACTTCAAGTCAGCCCCCCTCCCCACCCTAGGTTGTGCCTTAAGGATAAACGAAAATCATCCCTTTTAGCCTGAGACAAGAAATATTTGCAGCTTTCTAAAATATGACTTCATATTCATCAATCCGGACGAAGTACAGACTCCCCTAAAAACAGCAGATGCTAATCCCTTCCAACATCTCGTACTCGTCAAAATCTTGAAATGGGAGGAAGGGGAGACGGGCCTAAATGGTCCCACCATGTATACTTGTATCTTTTGAGTTTAAAGACAAACAATTCTAAGATTTTCTAAGAATCACTTTTGTAGGATTACGAACTCACCAATTGCTGACATTTGTGTTGTTTGGGCCCGGTGTGAAGATGATCAAGTGCGAGGTTTTATTGTGGAAAGAAGCATGAAAGGTTTGGAAACACCTAAGATTGAAGGCAAGTTTTCTCTTCGAGCATCTGATACTGGTATGATACTTCTTGATGATGTTGTTGTACCCGAAGAAAATTTGCTCCCGAATGTGACAGGACTCAAGGTAAACTTTAACAAGATTTTTAATCGCCAATTAAAGCCAACATCTTTCCGCAGGATTTTATAAATTCAAATCCGTAAGTGGGTGCATTTGTTTTTTGGCAGGATGTATTTATTTCTTAAAGTTTTTGTTTAATGAGCATATCCTTATTTTTACGTAACTCGATTGCAGCAGAAATACTCCGAAAATACTGCGACTTAACTCATGACATTCCACATTCAATGAGGCCTCTCATTTACTAGGGCTTTTAAACTCAAATTTGTAACCGTCTAAATATTTTTTTTCGACATACAGGTTTTCATTTTTACGATGTTAGCGTTTTTATTTGCATATGCTATTTATACTTATGAAAAAAAAATGGTTAAGATCTACTTTAGTTCGAGTATCAGTCTAAAGTTGTTTTTTTTCTAAAGTAACATTTTGAAGAAAAAAGAACTAGATTGAAGCATAAACTAATCCAGGTAACGGAAAAGCCATAGCATGTTTTGTGTATGTACATGGCCTAAAAATTACTGCTTGCTCTTGAGAAATAGCATGCCTAGGAAGAACTAATAAAAAAGGGAGATTGATTCAAACGAATCAGTCATGCATGCAGTCAGTGCCGGGATCTGATGAACTCTGCATTGTATATAGAATGAATTTTGTCTTTTTTCCATAAGTATTAAGAAATGGTCAATCCTAAGTTATAAAATAAGAAGAGGTCACCTGTTGTTTAAAATAAAAGGTTACTTAGTGGTTCTTGAGAATTTGTAAATTCTAAATTTTGACTAATAAACCAGCTTTACTAAGAAACCAATGATGAATTTTTAAGTGTTTCCATTTTAAGTGTCTTGACCTCGAATGCATTTCGTTAGTCCTATGCAAGGTGACATGAAGATTTTTCATCGTAAAAAATTTCGGAAGACAACCTTTCCTGGAAAATATGAAGATCTTTTCTCATAAAAAAAAACAAACTCGTTAAAATAGTAAACATTTGAGATATTAAAATTTTATTTTTTGAAGCTTCAGTGTCCAGACCAGCCTACCCGGTTAAGAAATCCTCTGACCACTCTAAAGTTGTGGTTTTATCTTCCTCCTATTCACACATTTGTATGCGCCAAGTGTTCAGGAGTTAAATTGAGTTTTGGAATACAATAAAAGCAAATGAAGAAAATGTTGTTTTTTTTCTTATTTGCTTTCATTTCAAAGTTATCCTTTAAAACTACTTTATATTGATCTCGTTCAATTTAAGACAGAAGTTACAATGGGACAACAGTGTATTAATACCATGTTAATAAAATTTTACCGACTGAGGCTTCTGCCTTTTTTACGATTGTTCAGCCTGGGATCTTCTCTCTTCATTACCGGTTCAGCTGCTTTTATAGAAGGAAATTTGCCATATGAATGAACGCTCTGACATTGAAAGCCACCATTCCACACGTAAGCAATGTATATCAAGTCTGACGCGGCAAATTTTTATGGAAGGACATAAACTGGTGCGTCATTGTGCCGAGCGTTTCAGTTTTTAACGGGGATTACGTTGAATTGTTTTTGGTGATGCAGCTTTTAATAAAAAATATAATGAAAAAGAAAAACACGAAGAACTTCCCATCGCGTAGTTTTGTTATTTTGTAACTTATTTTCTCAAGAGCCCCCATGTTGAAGGTTATGTAAAAAAAAATAACCTCTTTTACAAATCAGATCTTCATTTAATTTTTTATTTTCTCTTCTGTCGTGGGTTTTGGGTTGAATTATGGTTTATGAAATTCTCTGTTAATTGTTGCCATGATTAGCCACTGCTTATGTGAAAAACTTCACGTAACGAAATAAAACTATTTTTAATTGATCCATTTTGTATGTAGGATTGAATGGAATAACGTTAGTGGTGGACAAAAAGCTTTAGTTTTGCAATTAAATGATTCTTTGTAAAGGAATTTTTTTGTGAAAGTTAAGTTACCAGATGCAACGAACAGAACAATTTAAATATACGAAGAGTTTGTGAAGACAGTGACAAGTAGTAAAAATGAAGAACCCATGTAACAAAAAAAGAATAAGTAAAAATGAAACTAAAACAAAGCACCAAAATTAAGAGAGTTTTAGCGTCGTTATTTATTGGTTTATTTTGGTCGTTAAGGCCCATTGGTTGTTAAGGCAAACCATTCATAGGCATAGCTTAGCTTGCCACTGTCTTGAATAAGCCAATGCATTCGAGTTGATTTGTCCTTGCATGATGGATAAGCAGTTTTGTATTCGTAGTTAATTAAAAAGGGGAATAAGAAGTTCCCTTTTATGCAAAATTTGAATTTCTCTAAGATTCATTTAGAAGCTTTCATAAAAAGTTGAATGCATAAGAAAGTAATCAATTTCGCTGCTCTGTTCTTTGTACGGCAAAGAGGAAAGCCACGTGCCTACTTGCAATTTAAAAGATTTCCTAAAATAATGTTCAATTGTGTTTCCCCCGTAGGCTTCATTTATTTTTATATAGCATCTGCTCGTTTTTTGATAAATAAAAAGTCGCAAAGCCTTTGTCTGGCCCGTATGTATTATTTGATACTGAATAGAGAGGGAGGGGATAAGAGAGAAAGAGATAGGGATGAATTTAGAGACAGAGCAAGAGAGGGAAGAAGCTCGAGAGTGACAGAGAGAAACGGACATGAAATAAGAAGAGTAACAATTAGGAGAAGGAAGTAATAATATTAAATTGCTGTACACATAACTAATAGGCATGTCCTAAATATTCATAATTTGATAGTACACTTAAAATAAATTTCGTTCAGCTGTTAATGGGAAAAATAAATTTTTCCTGTATCAACTAAGCCGTAAAAATTAAAATATGTGATTGAACAGTTCTGGTACATAGAGCCGAGAGTTGCACTGGATTGTCCTGGCTAGAGGTGAAGAAATGTTTTTGTTCTAATCATGACCCGTCCCTCTTTAACGTTTGTGAAGCAAAAACTCCTCTATTTTGAACTCTCGTTGAAATTTTTCCAAAATTTTGGTTTTCATTGGAGGGGTTCTAATCAAATTCTAGGAGCGTAGTGTCCTTTACCCTGTACCTGATTGTGCTAGGTTTTGCTTATTTTAATTTAAGAATAAAGGTGAGTAGAATCTAAAATTATATAAAAAGAAGGTAGAAAGAATTCTCGTCTAATGAATATGTGAAAGAAAGAAGAAGGAAAATAATGTAAGCATAGAGAAGTTTGTATAGTTTGTATCTCTCATGAAATTTGAAGTCAATCCGAACAATATTTTCCTGGACTCAACCTCCTGGTTGAACTTCGCTGAAGTTAGGATGCTGGGACTGTTTTAAAATATTTTTAGTTTTCATGGTCGTATTTTAATGTAAATTTCTTTATGTATTTATGTTTTGCTTTGGACCTTGGACATAGGGTTGAAATATTCATACGAATATAGAACTCTACTGTCTTATGAGAAAAAAAATTCCCTATTGTTCTTCTTGTTGTTGATGTTAAACAATATTTTCTGTCTTTATAAATTTAGAATAAGTAGAATTTGGTTAAATTCCGGAGCTAAAATATTCTCGTCTGATCTGGTGATTGGGGCAATAATAATATAAAGGTCCATTTGAGTTATTAAGTAAAAAAAAAAAAAAAAAATTCTATGAAAGTAAAGAACAAATTTAAAAGTTAAAACGAGGAGACATTAGCTTATATGTTACGGTGAATGTCCGAAATCTGGTTAATGTCGACATTCACCGGTGAATGTCCGAAATTCCTTTTTCTCTGCTTGGATTCAACTAGCTTTGCGAATCAGCTTTTTCAGTCTTTTGCAAGCTATGATGGTAAAAGTTAAAGGTAGGTAAGGTTAGATTAGGTTAGGTTAGGTCAGGGAAAGTTTCGTTATAAATATCATAAATGGGTTAAAAACCTAACCTAAGATAACCTAACCCAACGTAACCAAACCTAATCTAACCTAACTTGTCATCATCAAACCTTGCCTTAAACAGAAAAAGTTGACTGGTAACGCTGACTAAATCCAACGAGAAAAAAAATGGTATTTCAGACATTCACGAACATTTAGGTATTTCAGAATTTCGAACATTCACGGTAACATATATACTCTATTTTTGGGGGGATGGGAGGGCCGGCAACACAGTCTTTACTTGTGACAATTTACGTTTTTATCAGGTTTGGCTTCATTTGTTGTAAAAGTCTACGCTCGCTTTATGTATTGATAACGTTTTTGTATATATTAATAGCAGTGATGTTGAGTAATAAGTTTTATTAATCATAAAAATTTGTTTTCATTAATAGTAAAAGTGCGGTGGGGATTATGATGAGAGCTCTCTATGCAAGAGTAGCCGTTAAATGATTTTCGACTTCTATTTTGTAATATATGCAATATATTTTACATGTAGATCTGTAAGAAAAAATCTCAGGAATTCTTAATCACCAAATAGGGTAAAAACATAATTCTCTTTGGGAAGTATGTATATAATGGTCTTTATATTGTACTTCTATATTGCAATGTTAGCTCCAAATATTTAAGTAGTAAACTTAAGTGATTATCGAACTTTGTTTGGGAAATACACACTTGCCATGTTTGTATTTTTTCCTCTTTTTTGCAATACAAGCCTCAGATTTGTAACCAACAAGCTCAGAAAACTAATTGAGCTTTTGGAGAAATCGTATGCAATATGTGAAGTATGTACTTAATGTCTTTTGATTTACATTAGTCACATTGTGATCTCAATGATTTAAAAGACTAGGGCTGAATAATGTAGGACAATTCCTTGCATAATCTCAGCACGATTCAAAAGAGGTAGAATATGCCTATATATATGACTTTGAGAGGAGGGTTGAGGGGGCGTGGGCAGAAGGGCCTCTTTCATGGCCATTCAATCTCACAGTTTGAAATTCCTTGCATGACTGTGATTTTCAACAAGATTTAACATTGTGAGTATATACTTAATGTGTTCTTATTTTAGAAGTTAGATTACACTATCTATCTATATATATATATATATATATATATATATATATATATATATATATATATATATTGCATGATATTTATGTATATATACATATATATATATATATATATATATATATATATATATATATATATATATATGTATATATATGTATATATATATATATATATATATATATATATATATATATATATATATATATATATATATATATATATATATATATATATATATATAAACTCAGAAATTCTGATTAACTAATCTTTTTGGAAATCAAACACTGTTTGTGTATTGATTTTTAAAATACACTTAGTAGGAATTGTAGTAGGACCGTGTTTTTTTGCAATCTGAAACATTTAAAAATAAAACACTTTTATCACTATATACTAAAAAATCGCCGAATATCTTGGGTCAACAGAGGTACAGCCTGTCTATACCTAGAAGTGTGGGCTAGAGGAGTAGGGGAGAGAAGACACGGGCCCAGGGACATTATTTCATGTCCATCATCTGTATAATATTTATTTAGCGTTCCGATTTTGGAGATTTATGGTGCACAACTTGCCATAATAAGCAAGTTACTTTGTAATAAGCAAGCTCAGAAACCGTTAAATGCTAATTTTAATGACAGTAGAAAGATGGGGCAAGGGAGGTGGAGGGTGCCCCCAAGGGTCCCATTGTAGACTCTTCACTCGCGAATCGAACGTCTTTGTATGACTGGTATTTAAACAAGGTCTAGTATTTCTGCTTTTTATTAAAATACTTTTTTTTTTACAAATCTGTTTTAAATGCGCTATTTGGATAATTTGGCACCCTCACTCTTGAGATTGTACTTATCGTATTATCAGCGAAGGTTCGTTTTTGGGCCTGTTAATTGATCTGATTAAAAGCTGCAATTTTAGAATGTCTTTCTGATGTCTTCCGGGGCAGTGGGGACGCCCGGAGGTCAGTTGGACTTTGAAGGTGTGTCACGTTGGCCTTCTATCGGTTTTACCCTTAATGTGCAGTAGAAGTGAGCATTTGCGATTGAATGAAAGAACCCTTCTCGAAGTCATTAAGACCACCCGTCCTGTACCATAACCCTTACAAAGAAACAAAAACGAGCGAATAGACTATAATAAATGTGAGCCACGTCGGTCTTTAGTTAGGCAGCGCTATCGTGGTGCATATGAACACCGTTTTGGATTGAGATCTTTGGATGACTGTAAAAGCAGTAATCTTGTTCATCATGTCAAAATTTCGTATCTTCTACACTACCCATACAATCGATATCATATGCTGTCAGTTAATATGATTGATATCAGGGTATTAAATAACCTTGAGTATGAAAGCACGAGTCTTAAATGTTAACCCCGAACAAGCAATGTCTTTTGTTATCCGCAGATTTTGTTCTAAAATTTTGAACTTCAAACTCCTTTTGATTTAGCCTATCAACTGGTATTACTTTATTTTTTAATTCAACCAAAAACATAAAAAAAATTGTATGAGTTAATGATGGCAGTCAGATTGATTGTAGAAGGACCACTTTTGAAACTCGTTGTGTTTATTTAGAACATATTCCATAATAAAAAGACAGGTTTAAAAAAAAAAGAAGCTTAGTGTGGTTTGCCTGTGTTTCTTTTTTCATATTATAGAAAATCTTTATTATTTACTCAAAGGAAAACAATTTCAGGGTCCTTTTGGCTGTTTGAATAATGCCCGTTACGGTATCTCTTGGGGAACATTGGGTGCGGCTGAATTTTGTTTAACTACAGCTCGTCAATACACCATGGATCGAATTCAATTTGCTCGGCCCTTAGCTGCTAATCAACTAATGCAGAAGAAGATGGCGGACATGCTAACTGAAATATCACTTGCTCTTCAAGGTTGTCTCCAAGTTGGACGTCTTAAGGATCAAGGACTGTATGTTGGATTTCTTTGTCTCCTGTGGTATTGACGTAATAAATTCAATGGAGGGCATTTACCAGTTACAAATATTTTTCAAGGCAAACGTTTTTTGGTTGGGTGGTTCCTGCTAAGCTAGAACTTAGTTCTTTTTACATTCTAAGTAAAAATAATTAAATATAAAAATACTATAGCTTCTGGTTTCATTTCTTATCGGTTGAATGCTTTCTGTAAAGTTTAATTTCTCAAATCGTAAACTGTTATGAATTGTTGTAATGTAGCTGCAAACTATAGTACTGAAATACATATCTGTAAAGAAAGTTATGTTGCTTGTAATTTCACGATTTTTGGTTGGATGCTTTTTGCAAAGCTAGGATCTCAAATTAAAACATTTAATGTGGGACAATTAGTAATTGAAATTATACTTGTAATTTCATTTTGTGGGTAAGTTGGTTCTTGTAAAGTGATTTTTTTTTTTTTTTTTTTTTTTTTTTTTTTTTTTGTGCGTTTTCTGTATGATTAAAATTCTTCAGATATCCCCAGGTAACTTATTGTAATTATTATATAAAGCACTACAATTTTTATTTTGAATGGGCTGCTTTCTGCAGATCTAAAATTGAATTTTGCAATTGTGTGCATTAAAAATCAATTGGGAGAAAGCTTAAAAAAATTTATGTTGCTCGTTCTGAATTAAACTTATAGAGCGTCACTTAACTAAGACAAAAAGGAATACAAAGAAAATATATCGTCTTTTTAATCAGTTTTGAATAAATGTATTGAATGTGTGAAGGAAAGAGCAGTATAAGAAAAACAAGGACGCTTTAAAAAAACTAATTCGCATGAATCAGGATAACTTAGGAGAAAGTACAAAATAAATTTTTTAGTCGATCATTCTAAATTAAACTTATAGAGTGTCAATCAACTAAACAAAAAGAAATCGAAAGGAAAATTATCATCTTTGTAATCAGTTTTGAATTAATTTGTTGGATGTATGAAGGAAAGATCACCTTGAGGACCAAACGACGAAATCTGCGGTTAAAAGACGTGTGAAATCTGCGGTCGGAAGAAAGGTGACAGCGAGCTTCAATAATTGTGTTTTTTCACGGGTGACCGTATTGAACCTATGGTCCCATAATATCGGAAGAAGGCTTATTCATAACATCCTGCTAAGTTCCCATGAAAAATAAATTTGTATAAATCATGATAAATTAGAAGAAAATGAAGTACAACGAAAAATGTGGTTAGGAGACATGCGACAGCGAGAATCACGACAAATCACAAGTGAAAATAATGCACAACGATATATGCGGTTAGAAGACCCTATTATCTCTTTAAACGAGCAATAATTGTGTATGTAAGTATTTATTTTTCTTGAAAGCGGCTCCATCTTTTTTTTTTTGGAAAATTGGCATCCTGGGATTTTCTAGCCTAAAATAACGATAATAAAAACGATGTTGGTCACGAGATTGAAAAATTCGTTAAGAACCTTAATTTGGAAAAAATCATACTTGACATCATGTTTTAGCATATTTCTAGAGCTTACATACTTTATTTTTGTCACAGGAGTGGTTGTATCGTTTTCAGTGTCTGTGACGCAGGCAAAATTACACAAGAAACATAGCTGAGTGTAAAATACCATATGTAATAAGTCTATTGGCATAAAATGTTTTCAGCAGTTTCATAATACCTAGAGGACAAATGAATTACCTAGACCGTGAAGAACAAAGAAATCCATGGTTAGAATACCAGCGACAAGTGCAACGAGTCAAAATCAAAAGTAAAGAGCAAAAAAGAATCCTGTTAGAAGATAAGCGATAGCGAGCGTTAAGCGAGTCAAAAGCAAAAATGAAGAACAAAGAAATATGCGGTTAAAAAACATACGACAACGAGAAACAAAACGAATTAGAATGAAAGTGAAGCACATAGGAATATGTGATTAAAAGATATGCCACAACGAGAACAAAGAAATATACGTTTAGACCATAAGCGGCAGCGAGAATTACAAGCGACGGCGAGAATCAAAACTTGTCAGAAAAATATTAATTTTTGAAAATTGGCATCCTAGGATTTTAGCATCCGTGGTCTTAGAACCTATTTCCGTGAGTAAGAGTGATTTTGACTACAAACCACACTAAATTTGCTCTAACGCTAAGATCCTCCTCCCCTCTTAGATGTTGAAAAATAAATGTATTTGGTGTTTTTATTGAAAATATTTTTTTTTCTGCTTTTATTTTCACAGAAAAAATTGAAAAAATTGCTCTCCTTAGATTTTGAAAAAAATATTCTTGTCATTATTTCTTGACATTATTTCTGTGAATTAATGCCATAAGTGAGTCACTAGTTTTACACTGTTTCAGCATAAATTCTTTTTTTAATGTTTGTCCCTGCTGAACAAGTTTCTATAAGATGGTCCCTACTTGAAAAGCTCATGAATATCATTGCTCAACCCTGCAAAATATATTGTAGCTTGAAGTGCCATTATAATCTGGTCGAAATTTTAATAAGCTATTCCTGTAACAGAACTTTTTTTATGCAGCCAACTGTTAGAAGTCTGCTCTCAAACAAATAAAGCTTAGTATTTTTTATAGTCGTTTAGAAGTTAAATCATAGTTTAGCACGTTTAAAGTTGCTCTAGTAGAAAAGCTCTGGAAACTGCATTTCCCTGAACTTCAAATATCTGGAATGTAATCTCGTACTATTTGTGACAGTTGTCTTAGATCAATTGATATTGTAAGGCTAATCTGTAATGAGAAGCTGATATGTTTTCGTTAAGAGCCGAAAGCAATAAACCAAAACGACAGGAAATGGATTTGGCTCACTCTTGCTACAAGAGGAAATCATTAGTTTTCAATGCACTTCGATAGCTCCTTAGTTATGTCTGCTGTTGCATAAATTATACAAAAAGAAACCTAAAATATTAACTTTTATGTACTTATTTTTTTTGAAATCTTTACAAATTTGTCCTCAAGAAAATTAATAGTATGCCAAACGACGGCTCGTGTTCTTTGTGTTAATTTCATTTTGAAGTATCAATCCCTGGTATAAAATTAGTTTTCATTGTTATTGATGCTTTTAATGACTTAACCTTGTTTGTACTCCTTATTACTCTTACTTTTAAATTGTCTTAAGGGCGGTAATGGTAGAAGTATCCCGTGACTTTGAACCATATAATACTTAACAGCTCACCTCATTTTCTATGAAAGCTATTCTTTCCCTTTGTATTGGTTGCGATTTTAAAATTGAAAATGGAAGTTAAATTTTTCTTTAGTTACTTTGGTCTTACCGCTCGCACTTTTGATCCTCTTCATGTTTTTTATCTGATACTTTTTTCTTTGTGAACGACGATTTTCAAAATCGAAAGGGAAGATCGTCTGTTTTATATTGGTTACTTTCAATTTGTATTGGTACCGCTCACGGTTTTGATTTTTCTCCTTTCTTGTTTTGATACTGTCGGTCCCAAAACGAAAGCCGAATGAAACTATGGTTTATACTTTTCCAAAAACAAGCATTTTCTTTTATGGTTTAAAAAAAAGAAAAAAAGGGCAAAAAATGGCAGTGTATAGTCCAATATTGGGAATCATGGTTGCTCTCCCATGCATCTATGCAAATACGATCAGTTGATTTTTGAAAAAAAATGGCTCATCCGCATTTTTGTTTTCGACCTTACGGCATACCTTGCAGAATAATCGGCAGTCTCCCAATTAGTGGCTAGTTTACACATTTTGAGGCCTCCATTTCGTGACCAGAATAAAATCTTCCGCTTTAGTCACCTCTTTAACTATACTGCATAACGAAATTATGTATTGCTCAATATTTTTTAGTATAAGTACAGTGTTAAAGTATTGCAGAAACCAAAGTAACTATGCTCGATTACAACATGTTATACTGGAGAATATTTTAATGTCTTGGGAAAAATCCTTTCTTAGTTACTTTAATATCTAGTAATAAATAATCCCGATTCGTAAGTGATGAAAATAAAACAATAAAAAAACTAACTCATATTGTTTGGAAAGCCTATTTTGGCAGCCGTTTCCTGTGTCTCTTATAAGTAGTTAAAAGATTAAATGCCTCGTTTTTAGAAGATTCTGACCCGCTAGTGCTAAAAAAAAACGCAAAAACTAATTCACATTTACTTCGGAAGATCTATTGTGGTAGTCCTTTCCTGTGTTTTTTTTACAAGTAGTCAAAGGATTAAACTTGAATTCTAAATTAAACCCTCGTTGTTGAATTTTCAGTTTCCAACCTGGATTTCAACGCTAGAAAAAATTTACGCTTTTTATAAGGCTCCAGTTGTATTACTGCCCGATAGGACAGGGAAATACGGGAAGGAATACTGAAGCCAGAAATGTACGAAGAAATTATGGACAAGGAAGAGGTGCTCTGCTGTTCCTGACATTGCATTTACATTCATGCAGTTCTTCTTTGAATATATCACTTCTTGATCTCTGAACACCAGAAATGAACTCGGTTGGCTATAAAGTTGGAATCCTTGAGAAAATGCACTAAACTCCGAATCAAAACACACATTGCAAAAAGAGCATGAAACAAAAATTAGTTCCTGGATTTGAAAGTCAAAAGCCCAAAAGGTGCTTTCTGGTAGAATTCAATCTTCTAGTTTCCAACACCAGGAGAACTCCAGAACTAAAAAAACAAGGCTTTAACTCTATCAATCAGCTATTCTTAATAATTTTTTATTCTTTTTTATCTGTTTTTTATCTGTCAGCCTTTAGAGTACTTCAAACCAACCTTAATGGTTTAGATAATGCCATGATTGAAAAATTGATATTGTTCTTATGCGAAGAGGTACTCTGGCAGACTCGCTCTATCAGAGGAGCATGACGGAAAGTAAAACTTGCGTATCTGCAGAAAAATGAAGGGATAGATGGATATCCTCTAAAGTTTTCCTGTAATGGTTTCTTGTTAGAGTTTCTAGGATAAAATTCATGATGGTTGATGATTCATGAGCAATTGGACCATGATACTCTGGTAATTGTTTCCACTTGCGAAAAATGATTGGATATGAAACTATTAATTGTTGTTTTTTTAATTTGTGTCATAGTTGCAAAAATAAAATATTGTTTGCAAATTTGTTAATGTTGAAATTACATTTTAAAAAATGACATCTTATTCTGCCGTAAGATAACCGGAATGTTTTGACGTGTCAAAAATGCTCTTGATGTTTTAATGTGACTATTCTGTGTACAGAGGAAACGTGCTTGGGTTTGTGCATGAGGTGTGGGGAGGGGGAAGGGAAGAAATTCTGACCGTATATTAACGAAAATCCATTTCCTTGTTTGTGAAAACTAAAAAACTTTTCTTCTTTAAAAATAAATGTGTTTCTCTATGTTTATATTTGTGCCATTATTGTGACAACCACAAAAAAAGTATTCTATGAATATTTAATTTCAAGCCAACGTGTTTTATTTTGGCTTCTATGTAAGAAGAGCATAGTTGTCGGAAGTTTTTTTTCATGTGTCGAAAAGTTAGATGTTTTTGCGACTTATATTTGAGTTGCTCAGTTTTCCTTCTTGCTTATCGTCTGGATGGGATTTAGGGCAAATAAAAATTTTGTGTATTTGATGTCTACACACATAAAAAAAATACATGTATTTAAAATATGTAACATATATACTTAGTGAACAGTACATAAGTTGTGTTTTAAACGTAATCTGTATATCAGCGGCAACGCTGTAGCGTTGCCTATAGTAAAGGCCATACGGCTCCAATGTTTTTTTATTATTTTTTTTTTTCCAGAGGCACTTCATATGGAAGGGGTCGTCGTAGAAGCTTTGAAAGGGGCTCATTCGATTGGAAATCGAGAGTTCTAGTGCCCTTTTTAATAGTCAAAAATGATTGGAGGGTAACTAGCCCCCCCCCCACACCCATCATTCCCCCAAACACATCCAATCAAAATTTTGAGAGTTATTTTGTTCAGCGTAGTCGATTTCCAGATATAAAATACATTTTGAAGGAGGATACTCCCCCACAACCCTCAGGGCAAGGGTTTTAAGTTATACCCGGGGGGTAGATAAGGTTTTTATAGAAGGTGTTGTCGTAGAAACTTCAAAACAGGCTCATTCGATTGGAAATTAAAGAGCTAGTGCCCTTTTTAATAGTCGAAAGTGATTGGAGTGTAACTAGCCCCCCTCCCCCCCCCCCCACGCCCATCATTTCCCCAAACACATCCAATAAAAATTTTGAGATAGCCATTATGTTTAGCGTAGTTAATTTCCAAATAGAAAATATATTTTTGAGGAGGATACTCCCCCACAACCCTCAGGGCAAGGGTTTTAAGTTATGCCCTGGGGGCATATAAGGTTTTTATAGAAGGCGTTGTCGTAGAAACTTCAAAACATGCTCATTCGATTGGAAATTAAAGGGCTAGTGCCCTTTTTAATTGTCGAAAGTGATTGGAGTGTAACTACCCCCCTCCCCCCCCCCCCCACGCCCATCATTCCCCCAAACACATCTAATCACAATTTTTAGATAGCCATTTTGTTCAGCGTAGTTGATTGCCAGATAGAAAATATATTTTTGAGGAGGACACTCCCCAACAATCCTCAGGGTAAGGGTTTTAAGTTATGCCCTGGGGGCATATACGGTTATTATAAGAGGCGTTGTTGTAAACACTTCAAAACAGGCTCATTCGAATGGAAATTAAAGGGATAGTGCTCTTTTTAATAGTCGAAAGTGATTGGAGTGTAACTAGCCCCCTTCCCCCCCCCCCCCACGCCCAACATTTTCCCAAACACATCCAATCAAAATTTTAAGATAGCCATTTTGTTCAGCGTAGTTGATTTCCTGATAGAAAATATATTTTTGGGGAGGATAATCCCCCAAAACCCTCAGAGCAAAGGTTTTAAGTTATACCCTGGGGGCATATAAGGTTTTAATAGAAGGTGTTGTCGTAGAAATATCAAAACAGGCTTAATCGATTGGAAATTAAAGGGCTAATGCCCTTTTTAATAGTCGAAAGTGATTGGAGGGCAACTAGCCCCCCCCCCCCCCCACGCCCATCATTTCCCCAAAAACATCCAATCAAAATTTTGAGATAGTCTTTTTGTTCAGCGTAGTTGATTTCCAAATAGAAAATATGTTTTTGAGGAGGACACTCCCCCAGAACCTTAAGGGCGAGGGTTTTAAGATATGCCCTGGGGGCATATAAGGTGTTTATAGAAGGCGCTGTCGTAGAAACTTCAAAAAAGGCTCATTCGATTGGAAATTCAAAGGGATAGTGCCCTTTTTAATAGTCAAAAGTAATAGGACGGCCACTAGCCCCCCCCCCCCCCCCCCGACCATCATTCCCCAAAACACATCCAATCAAAATTTTGAGATAGCCATTTTGTTCAACGTAGTTGATTTTCAGATAGAAAACATGTTTTTGAGAAGGACCCTCCCCCACAACCCTCAAGGCTAGGGTTTTAAGTTATTCCCTGGGGGCATATAAGGTTTTTATAGAAGGCGTTGTCATAGAAACGTCAAAAAAGGCTCATTCGATTGGAAATTCAAAGGGATAGTGCCCTTTTCAATATTCGAAACTTATTGGAGGGCAACTAGCCCCCCCCCCCCCCTACGCCCATCATTCCCCCAAAGACATCCAATCAAAATTTTGAGATAGCCATTTTTGTTCAGAGTAGTTGATTTCCAGATTGAAAATATATTTTTGAGGAGGACACTCCCCCACAACCCTCAGGGCAAGGGTTTTAAGTTATGCCCTGGGGGCATATAAGGTTTTTTTTTAAAGACGTTGTCGTAGAAACTTCAAAACAGGCTAATTCGATTGGAAATTAAAGGGCTAGTGCCCTTTTTAATAGTCGAAAGTGATTGGTGGGCAACTAGTCCCCCCCCCCCCGCCCATCATTTCCCCAAACACATCCAATCAAACTTTTGAGATATCCATTTTGTTCACTGTAGTTGATCTCCAGATAGAAAATATGTTTTTGAGGAGGACACTCCCCCACAACCCTCAGGGCAAGAGTCTTAAGTTATGCCCTTGAGGCATATAAGGTTTTTATAGAAGGCGTTGTCGTAGAAACTTCAAAACAGGCACATTCAATTGGAAATTCAAAGGGCTAGTGCCCTTTTTAATAGTCGAAAGTGATTGAAGGGCAACTAGACCCCCCCACGCCCATCATTCCCCCAAACACATCCAATCAAAATTTTGAGATAACAATTTTTTTCAGCATAGTTGATTTCCAGATAGAAAATATGTTTTTGATGAGGACAATCCCCCCAAACCCTCAGGGCAAGAGTTGTAAGTTATGCCCTGGGGGTATATAAGGTTTTTATAGAAGGCGGTGTCGTAGAAACTTCAAAAAAGGCTCATTCGATTGGACATTCCGAGGGCTACTGCCCTTTGTAATAGTCGAAAGTGATTTGAGGGCAACTAATCCCCCTTTCACGCCCACCTTTTCCCCAAACACATCCAATCAAAATTTTAAGACAGCCCTTTTATTAAACGTAGTTTTAAGTTCTGGAAATTAGGTCTTTTAGGATTGCAACTCCCCCAAAGCCCTTAGGGCAAGGGTTGTAATTTAAGGATTCTCCGAATCCTTCATATTATTTCTTAGAGAAGGGATGCTCGTATAAACATTAGAGAGGGCTCATTTGATTGAAAATTGAAACTTCTTGTTCACTTTTTAAGAGTCAAAAGAGATTAAAGGGCAACTAGCCCCTCTCGCTCCTCCAAGCCCTAAATGCATCAGATAAAAATTTTGAGATACACATTTTGTTAAAATAGTTCAAATTTCTTATAAAAAAAAACTCTGGTGTAGAAACAGCCCTCCAGGGCCCAGGGGTAGGCGTTGTAAGCAGTGCCCTGTGGCATCACTTATTAAGGGGGGGTTTATAACTTATTGGAAGGGGTTTTGTATGGGAAGAACACATATGAAATCTATTATAATTATCCAATTATAATGTTAAAATACATACTCTATGATAGATGCAAAATTGCTTTGGCACACAAATTCCTATTAAGGTCAATTCCAAACAGTCGTGATCCCTTTGTGTCAGCAAGTGAAATGGTCTAAACCCCCTTATTGGAGCTATTTTTTCAATCCATTCATTGTTGTCAATCGCTGTCCACAAGTTATGCAAGCTGTCTATTGTTCATATATAAGGTTTTTATCAAAGAAGTAATCGTATAGACTTTGCAAAAAGTCTCATTCGATTTAAATTGAAAGTTCTAGGTCCGTTTTTTAAAGTCAAGAATAATCGGACAGTAAGCACCTCCCCATGCCATAAAAACTTTAAACTTTTTGAAATCAAAAACTAAAAAAAATTAATTTAAAAAAAACTTTCCGAAAAATAAGTTTTTTCAAAGAAAAGTGAAGGACATTTTAAACTTGATATCAGGAGACACAAATACCTTTTTTAATTAAAACTAAAAATGACTAGAAATTACTATTAAAGAATAAATGAAACCTAAAACGAACAGAAATTAAATAAACAATTAAAGTAAAAAACACACAAAATGTAATAACATGAATTAATAAAAAGATCTTAAACCGAGTAATGATTAAATTGAATATGAAAATAAAGATTAAAACGAAAACAAATATTTTGCTATTAAATTATAAATGAAACTTAAAAGGAACATAATTTAAATAAACAATCAATGCGAACAAACATACAATATATATTAATGTAAATCAATAAATAAATCTTAAAAAGAGTGAAACTTAAATTGAATATGCAAATCAAGTTTGAATTGAACAAAAATAATGACAAAGAAGAGTTTGGGCATCACCTCACTGCGGAAACCTAAAACCTACTGCGTCATTGGAGCTTTACTGAAAACGAATTATATTGCAAATGATTTCTTTTGTGCTTAATATTGAAAATAAATATTAAAATTACAGTAAAATTTTGAACTGATGAGCTTTTAGCAATTAATATCATTATGCATCAAATATTCAGTTTAATGTATTAGTTCTTTTCAAGATTGGTCAAGACAAATATAGTTTCACTACAAGCAAAATTCGGATACTGCCCCATTCTTTAACAGTTAAAACCTCAATCCGACTGCCCAATTGGCTTTTCATGAGAGCCGAATTGCTCGTATTATTCAAATGTGTTCTTTTCCACGTCTTATAATAATGAAAATAAGAATAAAAAACACTGTGAAAAAAATTGTTGAACTGATTTATAAGTCAACAGCCAATACCATCACAGGTCTAATGTTCAATTTGATTTTGTTTATGCTTTCCAAGACTGTTCAAGACTCATATAGTTTTGCCATTTTTTTTAACTCTGCCATTTTTTGTAACTAATCGTGTTAGTTTGTTATGAAAACATTCTGTGGCTTCTAGGCATTTCTATTTGAGCGGAAAACCGCACCTCAAACTTTGTGGAACATGCATTTTCTTGCATGAAACACCAAAATATGATAAAATGTCAGGTTTTGGAGTGTTCCATCACTCGCAAGCAAGTGCCATTGGTATTTTTGAATCTGCATGGTCAATTTAGGAGGTGGAGGGTAGGCTAAGTCTCGTAGCAGCGCCATTCCGTCGTGGTATGGTTCATATTTTCAACATCTGGCGCCCGGACTATCATACAATCTACCAAGCATACAACTACCCCAAATCAGTATCAATAAATAAATGAAACCCAAAACGAACAAAAATTAAAATAAATATTAGAGTCAAACCCAAAACGAGCATAAATTAATGTGAGTAAGGTTCAAAACCCCTATGCTTTCTAAAAGCCAGAATGTAATTTGTACTTAAGTGAAAAAAAAATTCAAATGAGTTTACTGAAAAAAAAAATGTGCATTGTCAATTTAATATACATATGCTAATATTTATTCCCTAAAATCTTAATTAATTTTTGATTTCTTAAAGTTACAAAAGTGAAAATATTTCTAAGAATTGTTTTCAGTAAAGCGCCAATGACGCAGTAGGTTTTAGGATTCTGCAGTGATACGATACCCAAACTCTTTTTTGTAGTTATTTTTATTCGATTCAAACTTGATTTGCATATTCAATTTAAGTTTCACTCGTTTTAAGATTTATTTATTCATTTACATTAATATATATTGTATGTTTGTTTGCATTGATTGTTTATTTAATTTCTGTTCGTTTTAAGGTTCATTTTTACTTTAATAGCAAAATATTTTTTTTCGTATTAAGCTTGATTTTCATATTCAATTTAAGCATCACTTGCTTTAAGATTTATTTATTCATTTATACTATTACTTGTTGTATGTTTTTTGCTATGATTGTTTATTTAATTTCTGTTCGTTTTGAGTTTCTTTTATTCTTTAATAGTAATTTCTGGTCGTTTTGAGTTTGAATTTTAACATGTATTTGTATCTGCTGAGCTTAAGTTTAAAATGGCCTTTAATTTTATTTGAAAACTTATTTTTCGGAAAGTTTTTTTTAATTAATTTAATATAAATGTGTATCTAATTCCTTAAAGTTTTATCCTCTTAGTTTTTCTCTCGTTTCGTTAATGTACATAATTTTTTTTTCTGTTTATCTGATAGCTTCTGATTAACGGGTTAACTATTTATCTTTTTTAATAAGCTAGGTGGGGAGGGGAGGGGGAAATAGATAAACGTTTTCGCTCCATTATCATCAATATTTTCTATCCGTAAACTTAATAGTGACTGTTTTATTTTCCTTAAAGAATTATGTTTTCATTTGCTTTTAATGTTTCCTAGTGTTTAGCTCCTTGCATTCGTGTCACGAACAAAATTAAGAGGCTAAATGGATGTTGACACAAGTTTTGTGAATTTCTTTTCTTGATGGAAACAAGAATGGTCTAGGACCAAAGAATAAAGGCGATAAGGCGAGCTCAGTAAATGGAGCTCTGACGCTGGTTTAGGGAATATCTTTCTAAATAAGAAAAAAAAAGATTTCTCCCGTTGTGTTGTGAAAAAAAGAGAGAAAAAGAATTAAGATATAAAAGCATACCCGAATAAAAGCGTACATTGATTTGGTCAAGTGTACAAATCAATGAATTTTTTTACATTGATATGGAGATTCAACTGCATTTTTTTTTATTGGTCACAGTCTGTTGCAGGATGGTTTGGGTTTTCTGTCTGAAAAGGCAACAATTTGCCAAAAAGCTTTAAAAAAAACATTACGAAGATTTTGTAGGTGCAAGAAAAATATTACTACATTTTCGAATCTAGCATACAAAATTGTGCTAAAAAAAAATTCCTGAATAAGAAATGTTCTTTTTAATCTATAAACACCAAAATTAAACTTACTTAAACTTTTTCGCGGGACCAATGGTCTTCGTAGCGCAGGTACCAATTTCCGGATTTTCTGCCTTCGGACTGGAGTACGATGCATGGTTGGGGCAAGTCATCCGACGCTTCCCCTGTTTTCCCCCCAAATTTTTCCAGGTACTAATTTAGAGTTGGGTCTACTCTGGCTGAGCTCTCAGGGTCACGCCATTGACCCCCATTCCAAACAAAATAACCAGCGATTTCAAGATTTCAAGTCTGGCGCGCTAAGGAAATAGTCTAGCTAAATAGGTAAAAAACTGTTTCCAACTTATAATTATGATAGACCGCCTCATTAAAATGTTGATTGCTCGGAATATTGTTTAGTGACATTTGTTTATTTCACTCAGCACTGTAGTGTATGGAACAGTTGAAGAAATAGACACGGTCCTTTACTTTTTGGCTGGTGGGAATTTAAATAATAAATGCAAAAGGTTGTCAAATAAAATGCTGCTAGTTATGAACAATTTAATTTCTGTTCAGTATGTACGTAAAGTAGAGCGATTAAGTTAGCTCACACATGCCCTCACGAGCGACAAGGACTATGTCCATAAATATTACTACTAAATAGCCAATGGGTGAGACACCCTTGACGTGGATTGATAGATTGCATGATATTAAAAACTCCTCAACTATATCACATCAAAATTGACTGATACGAGGTACGAGGTTTGAACACCCGCCCAACAACCAATTCTGGACTTGAAAGTGATAATTAAGCCCCATTTAATATCTATTATGTTTTATTTCAGAGCTACTCCAGAAATGATATCCCTGTTGAAGCGTAATTCTTGCGGAAAAGCTCTGGATATTGCCCGTACTGCTCGGGACATGCTTGGAGGGAACGGAATTTCCGATGAATATCATGTTATTAGACATGTCATGAATTTGGAAGCAGTTAATACTTATGAAGGTAAGCTCATTCTGTTGCTACTAACATGTATTAGTAAAATATTCTCAGCCAAATGACAAATACAAAGAGATTTGTAGGTCTTAATAATGGGGATCTGTAGGGGGGAGTGTCTGTCCCTAACTCTTCCCGAATGCTGAAAAATCCTGGTTATCTTGTTTCATTTTTTGGTAATTTTCATGACGAGTATTCTTGGAAGGTAAATTAAAAGAAAGTACATGCAATAAAACAGAAATATATGCTAAGTATATATATATGCCTGTATATATGCTAAGAGATTAGAAGAAGCACAAATTAATTAGTCTGTAACAGTATAAAAAGAACCGAAAGGGAGGGAGAGAAAGAAACAGATTTTTAGTGCAACACTATATAAAGGACGGAGAGAGAGAGGGTGGAGTAGAGGGAGAGGAGGGAGGGAGGAGAAGTTAAACCATTAATATCTTGATGTACTTCTCACCACCACCATTCTAGCAGAAGAGTAGGCATGTTTGACCCTGAGTTTAAGTGGAAAGTTAGGCTTGTTGTGCCTTCTTTAAATAGAAAACAAGCAGTGATTCTTAATCTTCATTATTTGAGGCATGAGGTTGTTAAAAGCATTTTAGTAGCTTTCAGATAAATGGACCCGCATTCAGTTGGAATGTGGTAGGAGGGCAGCTACATCCAACATAATGTTAATCACGGAACTTCAGTCTATTAACCTCCACAGCTCAGGCAATAGTCGGCTTTAAAATTTCGTTGTTCAGGGATGTCTTTTCTACTTACTCACGAGGATTGACTTGTAAGCGAGAATCGTTAAGCCTGTTCTTCTGAGGCTACATGCTCTGGCTAACTGGATTACCTTTTATTCGTTTCTATATTTTAGAGTAAAGAAATTTGTCTTCGTGCAATTTTTACACAACGGTCATAAATAACAAGGCAATGCAATGACATATTTTTCTTAATTATAAGTAGTGTTTTTGTTTCAATCGATTTGATGCAATGCAACAATGTGATAGGTTTTATGTTACCAATATATAAAACTTATTACCATCTTATTAACTTATTATTAAATAATTATTAAATATTATTAAATATTATTAAATATTATAAAACTTATTATTAAATAATAATAAGTTATGGTACCAAATAATAAAACATTAGCTTCTGTATATGATGCTTTTTTGGAACTAAAGCGTATTTTGAAACTATCTATAAGAAATATATCGTATGTGTTTCTTTTTTTATTTATTTTTGAACGAACTCTTCTTGAGGCATATCATTCAATTTTGTTTGTGTTTTTTTTTGGGGGGGGGGGTGAAAATTATGGCATTGAATTCATGGCAAAAAAAAAATCAAAATGTTGCTCCCACGGAACTCTCGACGGCGAAGCAGACAGAAGTCGCAGCAATATTTGAACCTTCCTTTCCTTGTGTGTTTTGTTACAGCTTTAGTGAATTTGCTAGCAAGGTGCTTGGCAAATTTCCCAGGAAGGAGTAGCCTCAGAGCAGTTGAACCTCTGCTAGTGATGGTGGACCTCTTGTTATCTAGTTTCTGTTTGTTCTAATTTTAAGTTGATCACTCATTTTAATTTTAGTTTTTCTAGTTTATTTGTTTATAGTAATTCCTGTTTGTTTTAAGTTCCTCCTGTTACGTTACTTTATTTATGCTTGTTTTAGGCATTATTTTTCGCTCTTTTCTTTAGGCTTTTGTGGGGAAAAAAGAGACGATTGAAAATCAATTTTTAGTAGAAAAATGCATTACACGCTACGACGAAAAAGCCATTAGTAAAATATTGGCTAAGGGAGAGGGCAGTTGGGCCCTTCCTTCCTCGTCTATCTTCTAATGGCATAACTCCACTGATAGGAATGTCACAGTAATGTGGAGAGGGGGCTGGTTGATTTGGGAGAAAATCTCTGTGTTTTTTTTATCTTTTTTAAATAATGTACTCTGAGAAGTGTCAAAATTAAAACTAGGGTATAAGGTTGAAGCAGAGGAACTATTTGGCTTGTTGTTTTTTTTTTCAATTTACACATTGAAGTTATATCCATGCAAATTAGTGCGATTATAAAATCTTCCCTAGTGATGCATGACGTTATGATGAAATCGTCCATTTTTAAACACGGTTTTCTTGTCGTTTTTCAGACTTCTCGAAAAGAAAATTAAATTGATTTTGTTTGTGCCAAAAAATATGTAAACAAACTGATTGAAACATGATAAAGTGGAAATTTAAAGCTTTTATGAATTTCATTCTTTTTATCAGTAAAGCCAGTGAAGTATTTTTTTTTATGAACTATTCTGATTCTGGGTCATTCTTTTCATTATCACTTTCTTTAGTTAGCAATAAAATCAAACACGATAACGTGGTGCAAGAGAAGTCAGGGATATGAAGTGGAAGTATGATAATTCTGTCTCCATTAGAATCGTTCCCATTTTTCACAGAATAAATTGTAAATATTACTCTAAATCAGATAATCCATATATGAAGACGCAATTAAAAAGATTAGAAAGTTTGTTGATAAATGAGGTAGAAACGAATGTATTTGTTCTTATTTTGAAATTATTATGCCTGTGGATGAAATTGCTTTTACTAGCGCTTCTATCACTGGTAATATACCTATGTTTACTGTTACTACTGAGATTGCAAATTAATTTCCTAGAAATAACAAGTCATTTATGGTTTTTAATTTTGGCTGACCTTTTTTCGCTATTTCGTAGAATAAATTTTTAGCGTCTTATAGCTTTTTCTTATCATTGTTTTTGCTTCAATTCATATTTCAAGTAATTTCTAAAGTAGATATTTTCCTTCTGGTTTAATATCATATCTTTGAAGATCCGTAAATTCTCCTGAGAATAAATTGCTGTTTTCTGTTTCCTTTGAATTGGAGCGTTGAAAATTGTTTGCGTTGTGTCTCAATGTTGCCCGACAAAGGAAACATTTACAGAAAATATTTAAACCTTTGTTTAGTATTATTTTAAAATCTTCATCCACAAAACAGGTTTTTCAAAGAAAAGTAAAGAGCTCCATCTAATCAAAAATGAGCAGAAATAAAGTCAAATAATCTTGCAAGTGTAAAACTACCACAAATCACCATCAATCAATAAATGAAACCCAAAGCGAACAGCAATTACAATAAATAACCTAGTAAAGCTCAAAACGAGCAAAAATTAACATGAGTAGGGTTGACACCCCCCCGATGCCTTCTCAACACCAGAACATAATTTGCACTTTACTGAAAATAAAATGCATAAAAAGTATTTTCACTTTTTTTAGTTTAATAAATAAAAAATTATTAAGACTTTCATGAATAAATACCAGTATATATGTATGAAACTGGCGTTCCACGATCATTTGTTTTTTTTTTTGCTTTCGAAGTTTATATGACCACCCTTTTCCAATAGAACTTTATATGCCCCAGAGGCATAATTTACAACCCTTGACATGAGGGCTGTGGGCGTGCTGTCATCTTCAAAGACATAATTACTTGACCTTTCAAGTACGCTGAGCAAAATGGCTATCTAAAAATTTTAATTGGATGTGTTTGTTGAAATAACGGGCATGGAGGGGGGGGGAGTTGTTGTCCAGGGCACTAGAACTTGCAATTTCCAATGAAATGAGCCCCTTTCCAAGTTTCTACGACAACTTCTATACGAAGTGCCCTGGTCTGAAACATATATATATATATATATATATATATATATATATATATATATATATATATATATATATATATATATATATATATATATATATATATATATATATATATATATATATATATATATATATATATATATATATATATATATATATATATATATATATATATATATATATATATATATATATATATATATATATATATATATATATATATATATATATATATATATATATATATATATATATATATATATATATATATATATATATATATATAATACATTTTGCCCACATCGGTCTGTTCTTAGACAGCGCTATTGCGCTGCCTTTGATTTAGTCCACCCTCTAACTACTAAAACAGCTATGCAGCCAGACTGGACTGAGAAAATCACAATATGGCTACATTAATTCAAAAGAGATCATGTAATATACTGTTTGAAAATGAAAATTGTAGCTCACCCTCCCTCAAACTCAGTATAATGTATCGATTGGTCAGATTTCTTTCCTGGATCTTTTTTGATTAAGTCTCTGTTACTCTTAAAATGTTTTATGTCTTCATTTCTCAGTTTTAGAAATATTTGGAAATCGGAGCTGTAAAAATTACTGATCGAATCAATCGGAATCCCAGGACTTGTTTGCCTGTTTTCCGCTTTCACGTAATTTCTGCAATGCGACATAAGCTGTACAAAAAGTATGATTTTTTTCGCGGTACGAAAAGTGTGGCTTTCTAGGGCTATAATGAGAGGAAGGCTGAGATGACTTGGGCACGCTTTGCGGATGAAGGATGATAGATTGCCAAACATTGTCCTTTTCGGCCAACCGCATTCTACTTTAAAACCAAAGTTAGTACAGTTTTCCCCAATATTGGAGTTACTAAAACCTACTGGAACCTGAATATGCAGGATTTTGAGTATGTATGATTGGAAGGGCCGATTTCAGGTCCCTGTGTCCCCCCTCCCCCACACCGCCTAAGATGAAGCAAAGACAAGGTTTTTCATTTGAGTGAATTTAGTCTCTTTGGGAATAAAGCGAGAGGAAGGCAATATAAGGCAAACGGCAGGAATTTGAAGCTAATGAAATATTTCCTTGCTGAATGTTTGTCATTTTGATGCTACTATGTCCTATTTCAGAAGGGCACCTGCAAGGGCTTGTCAGATGTTGTAATATATATATATATATATATATATATATATATATATATATATATATATATATATATATATATATATATATATATATATATATATATATATATATATATATATATGTATATTCTATCTTTATCTATGAGTAATAATTGTGTATGTATGTATGTATCTTCTCGAAAACGGCTCCATATTTTTTCGGGAAAATTGGTATTTTGGGATATTCTCGCATAAAAAAACGATCTAGATAGGTCAGAAGCACTGTATGAAGATAATATAACAGTAAGTTCACCGTAGATGATTTCTGGCGCTTCATTCTCGGTGCGTGCAAACAGCTCCTCCCTCTTCCTCTTGCATTAGCGGGTTAGTATATATTCTTTAATCAATGAAAAATGGTTCGAAATTGTATTATTCGTAATTGCGAAAGCATAAAGAAACTTGGTGAGCCGGCGAAGTGGTTTACAACTGTCCCCTCTCAAAGGTATGACTTAATTTATATACAAATTATGACTTAATCTATTATTTATATACAGTGGACTTAACTGAATGGCCTATGTAGGATTTCTAAAAAGGGGGGCGGGGGATTGATGAAATTTGTGAAAATAATAAAATTTCGAGTGTTAACTTCTAATCAATACTGCAACAGGGAAATAGCCGAAATTTCATAGTGGAGTGGGATCCAAGAAGTGGCGGGAATATTTGAATTTTGCCGCAAAATATTTTACCACAAAAGGGCAACATAACAGTTTTAGTATAGATTATCTATTAGGTCTCACAACAGTCTATGGTTATAGATAGTAATATTGCGTATTGGAGCGTCAAAACTTTTTCTTATTGTTTTTTTATTGGTAAGGAGATATGTCCCCTTTTAATTTCCATTTTATTTTGTTTCCCTTTTAATTTCCGTTAATTTTCATTTAATTTTTCCTCGTTTATGCTCTTTTTTGGGCCATAGAAATGTCATTCGAAATTTGATAGAAGATCTTTTTTTTTCTTCTAATAAATGGTGGAATAGCTGTGATAGTTATCATTTTTTTTTAATATATTACACGCCGTGATTTATATTTTCTCAGATTGTAGTTTGTGTGTGACTTGAAAAAGGGTAATTACCTGTTTTGGCGGAGAGCCGAGATAAGAGCTAGTTTGGGGGTGTACGAAATTTTTTGTATCAAATTCTTAGACGTTTCCTGAATGTTAAAGAATAAACACCTCTGTTTGAAAATCTTTGAACTTCGTGAATTTAGACAGCGATAAGGATTCCCGATGAGACCAATTTTTATTTATATATATATATATATATATATAAACAGCTCCTCTCATTTGATCTTCCATCAGCGGCCCAATTACCCTGGAACACGTATTTTGGCTGAAACTTTCTCAAAATGCCTTTGAAACCAACTCAAGACTTCGAAATATACTTGTAATTCCTAAAAAACATCTAATAATAACATTGCACTTCTAATTACCGATTTTCTTATATGTATTGGAATAAATTAATTTAAAATTAGATTATTTAAAATTGCCCCGTCTTATGCGCCGTCTTAATTCCCAACCTAATTAGCGGTGTTTCCCAAACCAAGTGCTTCGGGAATTCCTCAGTTGTCCAGCTCACGTTCGTTACCAAGCTTGACTTCGATCAGGCTCTCAAGTTTGGAATCAAAGTGGAATACACCATGTTTTCTGTGTCAAAGCCCCTTACAAAGCCGCTGCAGTGCTATAAATGTCAAGGTTTTGGTCATCGTGCAAACCAGTGTCAGAAGGACACTAAATGTAGCAAGTGTGCCGGTGATCATAGTTACTCCGAGTGCACCTCAGACGTGCTCAAATGTGCCAACTGCGGATCCAACCATGCAAATGACTGCTTTCGGTGCCCGAACCTGAAAAATGCAGCTCGTGGTACAACTCCAGACCAAGCTGCGCCGAAGAACTCAAATCGTAAAACGGCTTAATAAATGGTGAAGTACTTGTGTTCTGTCCAAACATAAACAGTGGTAGAGAAAAATTAGACATACTTCAAATAGTTTATGGTGCTTTCGATATAATTTGTGTTAATGAGCATCTGCTTAATGAAGATATTAGCACAAGACTGATTACTTCTTCTGATCATCAGTTTTTTATCTGCCCAGCTAAAAGTACTGGGGGTCGACCCTCGGGGGCTTAATGATAGCTGTTAGAAATAAGTATAGATGTAATCTGTTTGAGTCTAATGATATATGTATTGCGGTAGAATTTAGTGGTTTTATTGTTGTTTGTGTGTATATGCCTACAAATTATAGAAATGACCGATCGAGTCAGAAGTTTGCGTCTGCTTGCTCGTCATTGTCGAAACTACTTGAAAGAATAGCTCCTACCCCTAAAGCTTGTGTTATTATGGGTGATTGTAATACGGACATTAATGATAATACCATTGGTCGCTCACAAATGTTAAATGCTATATTGCCACAAAATTTCTATTGTCTAAAGAAGAAAAGATCATTTACCTGTGTACAGAATAGTGGTAGCACTTCTGATCTCGATTTTGTGTTTACTGATATGGGGAATCGCCAGCGGCAGATAGTTAATATTTCTGACGACTTTATTTTAAGCGACCATTTGCATCTTGAGTTTCATCTACCACTCAGTTCTTTTGAGACATTTGCTCCTTCTAGAACCAATTGGTTCACTAAACAGAACTGGAGTCGTATTTATATATTTACTTACCAGATGTTACTTGATTCATACTTAGATGAGATAAGGGTTCCGTTTCATTTGCTTTCGCGGGTAAAATCTGACCGGCTTCTCGATTTGAATTTTATTTGCTAGATTTGATGCATAGTATGAAAACGGCTGCATCTGTTGCAGTTCCTGGAAAAAATAAAGCTGAATACCCGTAAGAGAGGCTGATAAGATTTTCCTGGTTTGAAGGTTGAAAAGTCGCCATGTGTTTTGGAGACAAATCTGGGATGTTGTGAAAGACCACGATCAGGATGGGTTCTCAAAATTATGAAGTCGAATAAACACCTATATCAAAAGAAGGTGAAATCCTGGAAAAGATGTCGTGTTAAGGAGCTATCGCGGGAAACAAAAAATAATCCTCATCAGCTATGGCGAGAAGTGTCTAAACTTATCCGTTCTACTTCGTCGCCGCCCGATAGCATTGAAATAAATAGATGGTTAGAACATTTTTCTTCAATTTTTGCAGCTGATCCTCCATCATTAGAAAGTAATTTCCGGGACATTTTTATGCAGCATTTTGATCGACTAAACCAATACAGTAACTGGCTTATTATTACCCCGTCGTGTGTTGAATCTTTTGTTCGTCGTCTTTCTCTAGGTAAATCCCCTGGGACAGATGGTATTCAGCCGGAACATTTGAGGTAAGGTACCCCTAGACTGTTTTGTCACATAGCTTTATTGTCCAAGCAATAGTATCACAACAGTCTGTCCTACAAGGTTTGTGTCAGGAGCTCGTTACATTTATACATAAGAAGGGGAAAGACCCTAAAGATTGTTCTTCGTATAGGCCAATCACTATATGTTCAGTTCTAGCAAAGTTACTGCAGAAGATACTGTGGCCTATAGTGATAGTGCGAGCGGATGTGGGTGACAATCAGTTCGGTTTCCGGTCCGGTCTCGCTGTTCAGAATGTACATGTTTTTTTTATCTCAATTGTTGAAAAGTTTTTAGAAACGAGAAACTCCGTTATTTGTCTGCGCAATAGACATATCTAAGGCGTTTGAATCTGTCCACAATTCGCAAGCAGTCCTGTCACTACTAAGGGCAGGAGTTGGTCCCTTTGTCTGTAAATGTCTGTGTTAATTGTATCGAAAATCTCAAGTAAGAATTCGGTCTGCAGGTCAGCTTTTTGGACCTATAGACATACTTAGAGGTGTTAAACAAGGCTCAGTAATCAGCCCTGTGATATTTAACAATGCATTACGGTGTGCGACAAAATCGATAGAAGAATTTTTGATAGAAGATGAAATTGATGCTAGTCATCTATCTTGCGCAGATGATCTACTTTTGATAACTGTGATAATTTAGAATCTCTACAGAAAGCTATTAATGCCATGTCGTCTGCACGGAGATATTGGGCTAACAATAGAGCCGTCTAAGACTGAATTCGTCGTTTTGAACGACGAAACACTACCAAATCGTGTTGTTGATGTTTGCGGGAAGACAGTTGTCCAAAAGGATACGTTTGACTATCTCGGACTCCGATATGGGAATTCTATCGAATCTACTAAAAATCTAGTTATTGTGGCCACAAGAAAAACTGCGGAAAACTTACGGTATGTTAGCACGAACTGAAGGTCAATTTGACAAAATTACGCTCGGTCGTCTCTGTAATGCCATGTTTGCGCCACATGTCTTTTTTTATACCCCTTTATGGAATTGCTTTAGTAAAACCGAACGTAACCAAATTCGTTTAAATTTTTTTCATTATTGCAAATATTTATTGGGGTTCCCATATGGTTCAGAAACTCTTATGTCTCGCAGAGGTACCATATTTTTGAGATAAGTAAGAAAATGGATGAGTTGTCAGCCCGTTTCAAAAGTCGAAACAGAACAGTCCACGACTTTCCATTGGCTAGTCTTGTGCAGTAAAATCGTGATTTTGATTTCGTTTGTTTTTCACTCTTCCATAGTTATCGCAGTTTAATTTTGTTTTGATGTGTGATTTTTCGTTGTTTTTCTTTCGTTTTTATAACTCCTTCGATCATTTACATTGTATTTGTATGAAGGGTTGAAATTAAATTATTATTATTATTATTATATTCCGAACAACTCATTAATATATTTGGATACATATATATATATATATATATATATATATATATATATATATATATATATATATATATATATATATATATATATGTGTGTGTGTATACAAATATATTAATGAGTTGTTCGGAATTAGTACTTCCAATAAATGCTTGAAATTTAAACGCATGGATGTTTAGTACAATATATTAGCTAATATTATATTTTAAGCAAAGGGAGATTTATTCAATGCTTGGTTAACTGAAAGTAAGAGCCATGGTGCGTAACCGTTACGGTCCGTGCTTGAACGTGACGGGGAATTTGGATAGATCAATAACCAAACAAGAGAATTCCATCTCAGTTGATCTATATCTCTCTCATTTGTCCCAATGATGCCTATTTCCTCAGAGTTCTTGACATAGATTATGCTTTTTTACTGCTATTCTGATTGTACTTGTACTAACTGCCATACCTGTGAGGTGGGGCAGATTAGCAATGGTTTGATATTAAATTTGGCGCATTTCATATTGAGTTTTGAGCCAAATATCTCATGCAAAGATCCAATATTGTTAAATAATCAAAGCAGGGTAGGTGGGTAAAAACGGAAGTGAAAGAAACGCTAGGTATTTCCTTTTCGTTTTTTTATTTTGCTGTTATGGCAAGTAAGGATGGATCGGAATACTCGCTGAAATTTATGCCATTTCTTTCACTTTTGTTTTATTAGGCTTAAACATTCGTGTGAACGTTGCAGGATTTTTTTGACCGTTGTAACATGATAGAAATGTTTTAAAATTACTGTGCAGATATAAAATTTAATTTCATCTGCTAGATTCGTTTTACTAAAATCTACTTTTTCTTCTGAAATCTGTTTTATTTAACAACTTTTAGCTAATAGCATGGTTGCAGCAATAGCTGCTACCTAGTAAAGAGCGAACAACCCACAGTAGTTTCAGTTCTAAAAATATTACTTTTCATTCAAATTCAACTGAAATATATTTTGAAAATACAAGACGAAATTTTTGAGAATTTCAAAAAGAGCCAAAGTAAAAGTACAATATTAATTACACTGTGACATACCCCGAATTGAGGCTTACAGTCCCCTACCTTGGACAGCAATGAAAATTCTATTTATCAATGGGATAACACTGATGTATCTCTTTTATTCCTATTTTTTTCCCAAGGGTTTATCGTTTTGAACCAGTGGTTATCGTTTTGAAGGGATTATCTTTTTGAGTTAAAAAAAAAACACAAAAAAAAACAAACAAATAAAAGTTTCAAATTTGGAAAGTCTTATTTTCCACGGGGGTATTTTCCGCGGGAGGTATTTTCCGCGGGGGTATTTTCCGGGGGGGGGGGGTTAAACTTCGGCCACCGAACCAGACATCGTAGATAAAATCAAGAAGAGGAGACGAAGAAGAGGAGGAATGTTTTAGTGCCTTTTTTAATTGACTAAAATGAATGTTTTTTTGATGAAATTAAAGAGCGAAAATGAGACTTAAAACGAAAACAAATTGCTGCTTCGCAGTTTATGCAACATGTTTCATGAAAAAGATATTTCAAATAAACTTGTCTGTGATATTTCCCTATATTTGTGGAATTCTAAAAAGCTAGAGCTTCACTAAAACACAAAACGGACGCAACAGAACAGGGTTAGAAGCAGAAAATTCTTATGTGACCTGCTGAAAATAAAAGACTAATTTACAAAGCTATCAGTAGGCTTTTACCGGCCATGAGAGCAACAAATTTTACTATACAATATTGATTTTCGAGAAAAATCAAACAAGCTTAGTTTTCAGTAAAGTGCTAGTGTTTCGGAATTCTACAAAATGCAGGGACATATTGCGAGCCAATTTATTTGAAAGAGTTTTTCAAAAACATCCTGTATAAACTGCGAAGCAGTAATTTTTGTTCGTTTTGTGTTTCAACTTAGTTCTTTACTTTCACTAGAAATTTATTTTTTTAAATTAACTTGGTTGCATGTTTTATTTTTCTTTGTATTTTTTAGTTTTTAAAATTCTAGACAAAAAAAATTATAAAATATAATTTTCTAACCTAGGCATAGAAACTTTTTTTTGTTCGTTTTGAGTTTCTACTTAGTTCTCTACTTTCACTAGAAAAAACTTCTTTTTTAAATTAACTTGGTTGTGTTTTTTAGTTTTTTTGTGTTTTTTAGTTTTTAAAAATTTAGACAATAAGAATTTATAAAAAGATTTCCAATATTTGTCACATAAAATCTCCATGGAGTATATTATCCTTGGCATCTTTGAGGTTCTTATAAACAAAATTGTTTATTATTTATGAAAGATAATTTGATAAATATTATTCTATATAATATTATACATCGATTTTACAAACCTGAGATGTTGAAAGGGCGCCGTCGTAAATGGCACCTTTTTCATTTTCATCCGGCACCATTTTTGAGGGGTTTCCTCCTCTCTTTCGAAACCCCTATAAATTTTTTTTCTCAATAACATACTACTATCAAGATTATTCAAAATAATGGTTACCATTCGTGGTACGCTCTTTACTAGGTCTTCACTACCATAACAACCATGATTCAAAGAAGAGATCGCGCCATAACAAAGTGTTATTTTCTGTCACGAAACAACAATTTTTGCTAAATAAGACTAGAATGCCATTGAGTGAAACTCTGAAATAGCCAATGTGTGGAGAATTATTGAAAAGGCACGCACAAACACTGTGCGTATCAGAACTGAAAAATATCTTTTTTCTTACTTGTTCTTATAAACTACGCCCGTTTTTTGCATATTTGACAAGTTTGTCCACCCCCCCCCCCTCTCATGTGTATGTAAATGACTTTCTCAATTGCCCTAAAGAAAAACAAGAGATAGTTTTATTGGAATGACTAAGAACTAAACTTTTCGACTAAGTGATTCTAATGAAAGTTACCTGATAAATGTAATTTCATAGCTGGAGGAAGACTCTTTACAATCGGTTAAATTTTCTACCTGTGCCAGAAATTTTCCATCTAGCGATAGTATTCTCTCGGGATTCTTATGTATTGATTAGATGACACATGTTTGTGGGGAGGTTGGACCGACATAGGAAGTCAAACTTATATTACCCTGTTTTAGTAATTACTATATCGTTCACCTGTTTTGAATATTCGCCTAAGTTCCACAAAAGATCTTTTGTCACATTCGTTGTGTATTTATTTTTCTGAATTAAAAATTAGAAAAACTAATTTAAAGGCAAACAGAGTTTTTCTGATGGAAATAAAGAGTTAAGTTGAAGCTTAAAAAGAACAAAAATTAATGCTTTGAGGTCTATTCAGCATATCTATAAAAATAGTGTAAATAAATTGACTGATGATAATTCATTTTCTTTTTCCTATCATGCAAAGCCAGTGCTTTAATGAAAACACAAAACCCAAGCATAGAAAATTAATATTCTTTAGGAGCCAAAAAGTCATTAATGAATCTGCAGAAAATAATAAACGAATATTGAAGTCCCTCTATGTTTTTAAGCAGCCATATTTTTAGAAACTGAAAAGTTTATACAAAAGCTTTAGTTCTACTCAAAACAAAGAACTAAACCATAATATAAGCTTCATATATCTATTTATTTCTGTCTTTAGAACGTAGAATTTTAAATTTTAATGTGAATTCTGAAGTTATTTTTTAAGGCCTAAAAGTACCAAACCGGCTTCATTTCGGACTTGTCTAAAAAATAGCAGCTAAATATTCATTTTTCTAGCGGAAAAAGGTTTGGCTAAGTCTGCAGAAGTCGTATCAAATTACGCCAATTCAAACCATATATAGAAACTCAATTTTTTTATTATTATTATATTGTAAAAAATCCTAGAGCGGTTTATGTTTGCTTATGCTGCATTGGCTGCGGAGCAATAATTTTTGCTCGTTTTAAATTTCAACTTTGATCTTTAATTCCGCCTGAAAACTTTTTTTTCATTTAAAAATCAGATAAGTTTAAGAATAGAATTTTTCACAATAAGGAAAATATAATTGACATATTTTCAAAAGAAGCTCACATTTATTTGAAAGATATATTCGTTACCTTAACCTTAGAATTTTTTCGCTTCTCAAAAGTTATGTTATTGCCATATGTACTTGAGGGATATCAGAAAATGTCTCTACGGAGCATCTGAAAAAATTTATTTTAATACCTAAAATCTTTATTTTTTTTTCTTGGATACTATTTTAAATGCATTCCTCCACCTGTGTGCATGCAGAGCCATTTGTCTCGGCTTGTAGATTTTACGAGCTCCATTATAATACCTACAAAAGAATAAAAAAGTCCAGACATCAAACTGATGTTTGGTGTTTATGATATGGGTTGTAAATAACATATTGCTAAAACTATTTCTTGGGCCCGCAACAAACGTAAATTTTTGTGGGCGAGTTGAGTGGAGGGGTTCAGACTTGATTTTCTAAGTCTGGTGTATGTGTTCAAAATATCCTTTGGTAGTAAAATGGTCTTTTCAGTATTTCGATCCTCCTTTTGTCCGAAGAGAATTTAAATAAACCCGAAATACAATTATGGCTACGCCATTGTCAATACTTCGATATTTAGACCATTATTCACGATACAAAAGGCCTTGGCCCGCCTGCGTAGTTTTATGGATAAATAAAGCATATCTTATTTTTATGGTTTGGAATTTTCTGGCTTCTGAGTATATTCCTCTCTCTTGACATTGTTTTGGTATATTTTGATCTCAGATTTAAATATGCAAGAGAAAAGAAAAACAAGACAACACTTTGCATTATATATGTTCAACTTTTCTTTACTTATCTCATCCCTTAAAATTGAAAACGGTCTCCAGATTTGGAATTTCAAATTAAGCTAGTAAAACAGGATTCTAGAGTCTTATGAGGGAAATTTTTAATTAGCTCCCAAGAAGAGGAATCTTCTTGTTATTTGGAAGGATTCTAAACTGCTAAAGAGAAGGGAAATGAATAAGGCAAATAAAACAAGTTTGTTTGTTGAATAAATGAATGAGATCATTAATTTTTTTTTTCCTGTCTTTATCTTGTATGTGTTTAGATATTGACGAAAGAAACTCACCAATTCGTTATGTTTTTTAGACCGAACCGCTCACCCCGAATCAGAATCAAAGCTTTGCGCAATCCGAGGTTGAGGCCGTACTCCCGCCTAATGTTAAGATAAACATAAATAAAAGGGTAGATCTAGCAATGGTATGGATATTACCAATCGATAAAGCAAAAAGAATATTTGCAATGAATGCGTTTTGATTTTGGACGGTAGTTATAATAGTTGGCCAGTGTCTTTTTAAATAATATATACGATAGCGTCGAATAGATTTACTTTCTTTGCCACAATATTATAATTTTTTTATTAGAGTATGTTCAGCTCATCTTTTTAAGTCCTTGGCACGTTGAAAGTCGACGCTTCGAGCAAAATATTAGATGTCAGCAGAGTCATTTTGATGAATACGACTCTCAAAGTAGTTACTCGGAATGTATATTTGATCAACTATTTTCAGCTGTTGCTAAGTTTTACTGCCACAAATTCCACCGTTATAAGCTTGGTATTTTATGTCGGATAGAGACCATGATAAAAAAAAAAAAAAAAAAAAAAAAAAAAAAAAAAAAAAAAAACACGAAGCTATTTAATGTCCACCTGATAAAAGGCCTCAAGAGCCACGTATGTAAATCGGGCTTACAGCACTGCTATCAACGAGGTGACATGTCTTAGATTGGAGTGCCGAGATTGAATGGATCCATCTTTAATATCATGATTATCACAGCATATAAGGTATGATGTACGACTCGCCTAATACCCAGAAAGATGTGCTTTATTACCTCCTGCAGCAGACGTGGGACAAATACCTTGGGAGAAACCAGCTCATGCCTGAAAAAGACATCAGTGTAAGAATAGATCTTAAAACTAGGGGATTTAGAATAAGCTACTTTTGGCCCCTGTAGCTTGAAAGAGAGTTTCCATAACAGAACCCGGCTTCCCCGTTGTTTAATGTGGAACATTTTATCAATTTAACAACGTTTTTGAAACGCCAACTTGTTTTGAAAGGGGCACATATCTGAGACCTCCATATAGCGTACATGGCTATTTTGAAATAATAGATTGAAAGCTGTTTGAGAATTTTAGAGCAAAAGTCTTTCCCGCTCGGTACTAAAATTGAGATACCATTAACTTGATTTTTTCTTTTGATAAATATGCTAACGGAAACGGACCGTAGTGTCTGACTTGGCTTTGATGTTTTTAATAACGTAGTTCAGTCTGCCAGTCACATAAAAAATACCCTGTTTTTCCCTTATTTCTAGCTTGAAATTGATCTGCACAACTGAACAAATCCATTTCTCAAGTACTGGTTCGCTTCTTGTTTTTTCCTCGTTTTTGCATTTTTATTGCCATTTTCTCCTCTTTAATTACACTCGATGGGCCACTAATCCTGTGTTTAGTTTCTTCATAATGTTTTGAATCTTTGAATCTTTGTCTATCTCGATGAGAACCGTTTCAAATGAACGCTCTAAGTTGAGCAAAACTGCTTCTTAAGTACTTTGTCTTCTTTAATGTCTTTAAAGTTGAAATTTATGTTGCCAATTTCTTTCTTGTGAAACAGTTTCTAATCGATAAGTAGCTAAATTTCGATTTTATTTGTGTGCAAATGAAAAAGAATTCTGTATTACTGCTTCTACCCTTTCTTTGTTATTCTGGAATAAAGCGTTAATATTGATGTAATAACGAATGCATACCAACTACTCTTTCATTTTTGTTTTTATGAGCATTTTTCTTGCTAGGAATGACAATTTGTACCAAAATTATTGGTCACAATGTCTATTAAGACGATTTATTCGTACATTCGTATTTTCGGGATGAATCAAAAAAAGAACGAGCATGAGTTATTATTTGCCATATTATTGATAATATGACTAGAAAGGTTTTCGAACTTCTTCCAGCTTTTTCTTTTTTCCAAGTAGTTCAAGACGTCAATAATATAAGAGAAACAGTCAGGGCAACTGCCGTAGAAAAATAAACAGTTTTTAACTTGCAATATCTTTGATTAATATTAAGCGTAAGGTATGACTGAGCACAAATTACAATCGTTGCTTGGTATTCTATTTATCTAAATACAAATTATCTTTCGAACTAAAGATTCAAAGTGTAGTTTCCGAATTATAAATATTATTGGTGATACGATACATACCCGTGATGTAGCCTTTAATATACAGTAGGATTTTTATTATATTAGAGCGAGGAAAATATGATAATGAAGACTCGAATATACCGGAATAAGATGCAAAATACAAGGGAAACATATAAATCATAAGACGAAGAAGTTACAGAGCAAGAACTGCAAGGGCAAGAACAGAGCAAGAGATATTTAGAGGAGTCGTCTTCAAGCTTTTGCCCTGGCACTGGCATTTATTTTCGTTCTATTTATTTAGGAACACCAATGTGACTCCACTTTGTAGCTTCTTAAAGTTTTTTTTTTCTCAAAGGCATTCTTTAGTTTGAGAAGTCTCTTTCTCTGTTGAGAAAACTAACGGTGTCTGCGCCCTTCCAATTACAATTAAATCATAACAATGGACGTCATGAAAATTGAATGTGTCAAAAATGTTCTGTAAAAGGTTTGGATTATATAAAATAGGAATTCCGTATTTCAGGACATGAAATAACCATATCCCATTGAGTAGTTGTTTTTTTTTTGTGTTTTTTGTATTTCAAATTTTATTTCAGCTATCTTTCGAACACCCTGAAAACAAAAATAAACTGCTTATTTCACACGCTTACTCGGTTCCCAGAACTGCTCTCCCAGAGAGAATGAGCAAAGGCCTGGAAAAAAGGCGTTTTTTGCCTAAAATGGTCTTGGAGGCTAACTCTAACCCCTCTTAAGTGCCGCCATCGGTCATCTCTGTGTAAGCCTAAGGCCTGTCAACTTTGTGTATTGCCTTTTCACATGTGTTTGCGTCCCCACTAGCAAGACTTCGTCGTTGCTTTTTTCGGATTTGGAACTGTTGGTATTAGTATTAGATTTGCATTTATTAATATTACTAAAGAAATGTTATTAAGGTCATATTTACTACAAGGTCTCTTTTTCTTCTTTTTTGGACGAGCCCCGGCTGTTACTATTAGGAAGCAAGCCTGTCTTGTTGAACAAATTTTTCAAGCTGTTAATTGGAGGGCAACTAGCCCCCACCCCAAGTCCCTTTTTCTCCAAATGCATCCGATAAAATTTTAAGATAGCCATTTTGTTAAAAAGAGTTCAAAGGTCGAATAACAAAAACTCAGGTGTTGACACAACCTCCCAGGGCCCGGGGGCAGGCGTTGTAAGTTATGCCCTGGGGGAATATATGGTTCTTGTGAAAGGAATACTCGTATAAACTTCAGAGAGGGCTGATTTGATTGGAAATTGAAAGTTCTAGTTCACTTTTTAAGAGTCAAAAGAGACCCCGGGGTAACTATCCCCCCCCTAGCCCTTTTTTCCCCAAACCCATCTTATAAATATTTTGAGATAGACGTTTTGTTAAAAATAGTTCAAAGGTCAGATAAGAAATTCCGGTGTCGATAAAACCCCCAGGGCCCGGGGCAGGCGTTCTAAGTTGTGCCCTGGGGGCATATATTGTTTTTTAGAAGGGATGCTTGTACAAAATTCATAGAGGGCTCATTTTATTGGAAATTGAAAGTTCTAATTCACTTTTTGAGAGTCAAAAGAGATCGTAGGGCAATTAGCCCCCCCCCCACGCACTTTTTCCCAAAATTAATCCGATTCAAATTTTGAGATAGCCATTTTTTAAATAGTCAAAAATTAGATAACAAAAGCTCGGATGCCGACACAGCCCCCCAGGGCCGGGGGGGGGGGGCAGGCGTTGTAAGTTATGTCCTGGGGGCGTAGACCTGTATGGTTCTTATGATAGGGATGCTCGTAGAAACTTCAGAGAGGAGTAATTTGATTTGAAATTGAAAGTTCTAGTTCCCTTTTTAAGAATCAAAAGAGATCCGAGGGCAACTAGCCTCCCCCCACACCGTTTCCCCCCAAACCTATCCGACAAAAATTTTAAGATATCCATTTTGTTAAAAATAGTTCAAAGACTATATAACAAAAACTCCGGGGTCAACACAACCCCTCAGGGCCCAGGGGCAGGCTTTTTAAATTATGCTCTGGGGACATATATGGTTGTTATGGAAGAGATGCTCGTAGAAACTTCATAGAGGACTCATTTGATTGGAAATTGAAAGTTCGAGTTCAGATTTTAAGAGTCAAAAGAGATCGGTGGGCACCTAGCCCCCCCCCCCCCTCTTCCTATGTCCCTTTTCACCTAATTCATCCGATAAATATTTTGAGATAAGCATTATGTTAAAAATAGTCCAAAGGTCAGATAATAAAAACTGGTGTCAACACCCCCCCCAGGACACGGGGGCAGGCGTTGTAAGTTCTGCCCTCGGGTCATATATGGTTCTTATGGAAAGGATGCTAGTATAAGCTTGAGAGAGGGCTCATTTGATTGGAAATGGTAAATTGTAGTTCATTTTTTTAAGAGTCAAAAGATATCCGATCGCAACTAGCCCCTCCCCCACCTGGTCTTCCCAAACACATTCGATAAAAATTTTGAGATAGCTGTTTTGTTAAAAATAATTCATAGACTATATAACGAAAACTCTGGGGTTGACACCCCCCCCCCCCCCAGGGCCTGGGGCGTTGTAAGTTTTGTCCTGGGGGCATGTATGGGGGCATGAGGGATGCTCGCACAAACTTTAGATAGGGCTCACTTGTAAACTGAAAGTTCTTGTTCACTTTTTAAGAGTCAAAGAGATCAGAGGGCAACTAGTCTCCCCACGCCCTTTTTCCCCAAACTCATCTGATACAAATTTGAGATAGCCATTAAAAAAAAATAGTTCAAAAGTCTGGTGTCCACACAACCCCACAGGGTTTGGGGGCAGGCGTTGTAAGTTATTTCCGTGGGGCATATATGTTCTTATGAACGGGATGCTCTTATAAACTTCAGAGAGGGCTCATTTTATTGGAAATTGACAGTTCTAGTTCTATTTTTAAAGGGTCAAAAGAGACCCGATGGCAACTAGCCCGCCCCCCCCCCCCTCCTTGCTCTTTTTTCCCAAAACCCATCTGATAAAAATTTGAGATAGCAATTTTGTTAAAAATAGTTCAAAGGTCAGATACGAAGAACTCTGGTGTCGACGCAACCCCCCAGGGCCCGGGAGCAGGCGTTGTAAGTTGTTCTCTGGGGGCATACCTTGTATATGGTTCTTTCAAATTTTGAGGTAGCTATTTTTTCAGATAGTTCAAACGTGAGATAACAAAAACTTCAGGGTCGACACAATCCCCAAGAGCCCGAGGTCAAGTATTTTAAGCTTTGCTCCTGAGGCGTATAAGGTTTTTATGTAAGAGGTGGTCGTATAAACTTCGAAGGTGGTTCATTTGATTAGAAGGTGAAAGCTCTAGTTCACTTTTTAAGAGGTAAAAGAGATCCGAGCCCAACTAGCTCCCCCCCCTCCCACCTAGCCCTTTTTTTCCCAAATCCATCCGATACAGATTTTGAGGTAGCCATTTTTCAAAAATAGTTCAAACGTCAAATAACAAAAACTCTGGGGTCGAAACAGAGCCCGGGGCAAGTGTTTTAAGTTATGCCCCGGGGTCGTGTAAGGTTTTTATGTAAGGGATGGTCGTATGAACTTCAAAGATGGCCCATTTGATTGGAAATCGAAAGTTCAGAGAACGAAGGACATCTACTCCCCCCTGACACAAACACCCTCTTTTCCCTAAATGCATCAAATGAAAATTTTGAGATACCCAATTCGTTTGAAATGATCCAACGATAAGATAACAAAAATTCGTTGTCAAAATACCCCCCCCCCCCCAGAGCCAGAGGAAGAGTTTAACTTTTATGGAATAGGTGGTTTTATAAACTTTGGAGGGGACTAAAATGATTAGAAATTGAAAGTTCTAATTCACCTTTTAAGAGTCAAAAGTGATCTGATGGGGACTAGCCCCCCTCCCTCCCAGCCTTCTTTTCCCCAATCCCTTACTTCTGTTTGATTTCTGTTCTCCTAATTATTATAATAATAAAAGGTAAACTAATTTTGCAGATCTTTTTACCCACTTAAGTAAGAGAATGATAATTCTCAGTAAGAGAATTGGTTATTTAAGTAAGAGAATGATACTTCTACAGTTATGAAAACAGGCAGTAGCCATACTCTTGTTTGTAGTGAAGACACCATTTATTAGAAGTACATAACGCCTACTCCCTGAAGATGACTGCGGTCTAAAAACCAATTCTTAATCCAATTTTCACTTGTCTTTGAGTTCTGTTCTCCCAATTATTATAATAAAAAAAAGGTAAACTAATCTTGCAGAACTTTGTAGCCACTTCAGTAAGAGAATGATGATTCTAAGGAAGAGAATTGGTTATTGAAGTAAGAGAATGATACTTTTATCGTTTTTTGCGGTGAAGACACCATTCATTTGAAGTTCATAACCCCAATTCTTTTGGAAAGAAGCGGGGAAAAAATTCCGAATTTTTTTTTTAATCAATCTTTGTTCGTTTTTTTATTGCAAAAAGTTTTAAGTTTTTAAAAAACCCCTTATTTCAAAATAAGATTTTTTTTTTTTCAAAATCAAAATTTCACCAAAGTATCAAAACTAGTATCAAAGTAACAATATCAAAGCATCAAAGTAAAGAAAGGATAAAAGTTAACAAGGTATCAAAGTAAAAAAAAGTATCAAAGTAACAATAAGAAACTCGCTTAACTTACAGTCCTTGCACCATAAATTTAAGTTTTCACGTAAATTACTAAATTGAAACATCAAAATAGACAAAGTATCAGAGTAACAATAATTAAGTTCCATAACTCACAATCATTTCCGCAGGTGGCGGGGCGGCAACCCCGGAAGCATTGTTATTTGGCCTTTGAACTATTTTGAACAAAATGGCTATCTGCAAATTTTGACGACATGCCTTTTGGGAAAGCGGAACGTGGGCTAGTTGGCCATTGATCATTTTTGACTCTTAAGAAAGAGCTAGAAGTTTCAATTTACGATCGAATGGGCGGGCCCCCTCCAAAGTTGAAACGACTACCCCTTCAACAGAAACTTATATTCTTATAATGGGCAACTTACATAAGTTAAAATCCTTACCTCCAGGCTCCGGGGAATTTGTCGACCCCGGAGTTCTGTTATTTGATCTTTTAGCTGTTTGGAAGAAAATAGCTATCTAAACATTTTTATTGGATGCTTTTGTGGGAAAAGGGTCTTGGAGAGGGAGGGAGGGCTAGTTGCCCTCCGATTATTTTTGACTCTTAAAAAGGGCACTAGAAATTATGATTTAAAATCTAATAAGCCCCCTCCGAAGTGTATACAACCATCCCTTCCATAAGAACCATATATGTCCCCAAGGCACATTTTACAACAAGTTCTCGGATTCTGGGGAGGGCTGTTTTATCCCTTGAGTTTTTGTTATATTATCTTTAGTAGATTTTGAACTAAATGGCTATATAAAAAATTCGATTGGACGCATTTGGGGAAAAGAAGGTTGTGAGGGAGGGGTGCTAGTCGCCATCGGATCACTTTTGACTCTTAAAAGGTCAATTGGAACTTTCAATATCTAATCATTTTAGTCGCCTCCAAAGTTTATACTACCACCTTTTCCATAAAAACTATATCCCCGTGACATAAGTTGCAGCTTTTCCTCTGGCTCTCGGGGGGGGGGGGGCGGGTATGTTGACGATGAAGTTTTTGTTATCTTATAGTTGTAGTTTTTGTTATCTGACCTTGAACTATTTTAAAATAATGGCTGTCTCAAAATTTGTATCGGATGGGTTTGGGGAAAAAGGGCGTGGAGTGGGGCTGGTTGCCCTTCGATCTCTTTTGACTCTTAAAAATTGAACTAGAACTTTCAATTTCCATTCAATTGAGCCCTCTAAAGTTTATACGAGCATTACTTCAATAAGAACCATATATGTCCCCAGGAAATAACTTACAACGCCCCAGGCCCTGGGGGGTTGTGTCGACCCTGTAGTTTTGTTATATGATCTTTGAGCTATTTTTAATCAAATAGCTATCTGAAAATTTTTATCAGATGGGTATGGGGAAAGAAGGGCGTGGCCTCTTACAAAGTGAACTAGAAATTTCAATTTGAAATCAAATGAGCCCTCTCTGAAGTTTTTACAAGCATCCTTTCCAAAGAACCATATATGTCCCCAGGGCATAAATTACATCGTCTGTTCCCGGGCACTGGGGGGTTGTGTCGACACCGGAGTTTTTTTTTTAAACTGACCTTTGAACTATTTTTAACAAAATGGCTATCTCAAAATATTTATCGGATGCATTTGAGGAAAAGGGGCGTTGGGGCGGCTAGATGCCCTTCGATCTCTTTTGACTCTTAAAAAAGAACTAGAAGTATTATGAGCCCTCTCCAAAGTTTATACGAGCGTCCCTTCTATAAGAACCATATATGCCCCCAGAGCATAACTTATAACGCCTTTCCCCGGGCCCTGGGGGGTTGCGTCGACACAAGAGTTTTTCTTATCTGACCTTTGAACTATTTTCAACAAAATGGCTGTCTTAATACTTTAGTCGGATGGGTTTGGGGAAGAAAGCATGTTGGGGGGGGGGGGGGGGCTAGTTGCCCTCGTATCTCTTTTTACTCTTAAAAAAGGAACTAGAACTTTCAATATCCCATCAAATGAGCCCTCTTTGCAGTTTTTACGAGCATCCCTTTCATTAGAATCATGTACGCCCTCAGGACATAACTTACAAAACCTGTCCCCCGGGCCCTAGGTTTTTTTTTCGCCACCGGAGTTTTTGTTATCTAATTTTTGAACTATTATAAAAAAAAATAGCTCTCTCAAAGTTTGTATCAGATGGGTTTGGAGAAAAAAAGCGTGGGAGGGGGGGGGGGGGGCTAGTTTCCATCCTATCTATTTTGACTCTTAAAAAGTGAATTAGAATTTTCGATTTCCAATCAAATATGAGCCCTCTATGAAGGTTTTACAAGCATCCCTTCTGTATGAACCATATATGTCTCCAGAGTATAACTTAGTACGCCTGCTCCCGGGCCCTGGGGGTTGTATTGACACCAGGGTTTTTCTTATCTGACCTTTGAACTATTTTTAACAAAATATATGTCTCAAAATTCGGATGGGTTGTGGGGAAAAAGGGCTAGGGGTTCACTTTTAAAAAGTGAACTAGAACTTTCAATTTCCAATGAAAAGATCCCTTTCTGAAGTGTATACGAGTATTCCTTTCATAAGAACAATATATACCCCCAGGGCATAACTTACAACACCTGCCCCCGGGCCCTGGGGGGTTGTGTCGACACCTAAGTTTTTGTTATCTGACCTTTGAATTATTTTTAACAAAATGGCTATCTCAAAATTTTTATCGGATGCATTTGGAGGAAAGAGGGCGTGGGGAAGGTCTAGCTGCCCTCCAATTTCTTTTGACTCTCAGAAAATTAACTAGAACTTTCAATTTGCAATCAAATGAGCCCTCTCTGAAGTTAGTACAACCATCCCTTCTATTAGAACCGTATTTGCTCCCAGGGCATAACTTACAACGCCTGCCCCCGGTCTCTGGGGGGCTCTATCGACCACAGAGTTTTCATTATATGATCTTTGAACTATTTTTAAAACAGTGGCTGTCTCAAAGTTCTTGTCGGATGGGTTTGAGGAAAATAGGGCGTGGAGGGGGGGGGGGGGTAGCTGCCCTCTGATCTCTTATGACTCTTAAAAAGTGTAAAAGAACTTTCAATTTCCAATCAAATGAGCTCTCTCCGAAGTTTATACCAGCATTCCTTCCGTAAGAACCATATATGACCCCAGAGCATAACTAACAACACCTGCCCCGGGCCCGGGGGGGTTACGTCGACACAGGAGCTTTTCTTTTCTGACCTTAGAACGATTTTTAACAAAATGGCAAAAAAAATTCGGATGCGTTTGGAGGAAAAGGATGTTGGGGGGGCTAGTTGCCCTCGGGTCTCTTTTGACTTTAAAAAAAGGAATTAGAACTTTCAATTTCTAACCAAATGAGTCCTCTCGGGAGTTTATACGAGCATCCCCTTCATAAGAACCATATACGCCCCCCCCCCTCAGGACATAACTTACAACGCCTGCCCCCCGGGCCCTTTGGGTTGTGTCGACACCGGAGTTTTTGGTTATCTAATTTTGAACTATTTTTAAAAAATTGCTCTCTCAAAATTTGTATCGAATGGTCTGGGGAAAAAGTGCAGGAGGGGACTAGTTGCCCTCAGATCTCTTTTGACTTTTAAAAAGTGAACTAAAACTTTCAATTTCCAATCAAATGAGTCCTCTCTGAAGTTTATTCGAGTATTTTTTTTTTTCATAAGGACCATATATTCCCCCAGGGCATAAATTACAGTTGGCCTGCCCCCGGACCCTGGGGAGTTGTGTCGACACCTGAGTTTTTGTTATCGAACCTTTAAACTAGTTTTAACGAAATGGCTATCTCAAAACTTTTTCGGATGCATTTGTAGAAAAAGGGGCGTGGTGGGAGGGAGAGCTAATTGCCCTTTGATCTCTTTTGACTCTTAAAATGCGCCTCAGATCTAGTTGCCCTCAGATCTCTTTTGACTTTGAAAAAGTGAACTAGAACTTTCAATTTCCAATCAAATGAGCCCTCTCTGAAGTTTATACGAGCATCCCTTCAAAAAGAATCATATATGCCCCCAGAGCACTTACAACGCCTGCCCCCGGGCTCTGGGGGTTGTGTCGACAGCAGAGTTTTTGTTTTATAATCGTCGAACTATATTAAACAAAATGGTTATCTCAAAATTCTTATCGGGTGGGTTTGAGGAAAAAAGGGCGTGGAGGGGGGGGGAGTAAGTTGTCCTCTGATCTCTTTTGACTCTTAAAAAGTGAACTATAAATTTCTATTTCCAATCAAACGAGCCCTCTCTGAAGTTTATACGAGCATCCCTTCCTTAACAACCATATATGCCCCCAGGGCATAACTTACAAGGCCTGCCCCCGGACCCTGGGTGGTTGTGTCGATACCGTAGTTTTGTTATATGATCTTTGAAATATTTTCAACAAAGTGGCTATCTCAAAATTTTTATCGGATTGATTGGGAAAAAAGGGCGTGGGGAGGGGGGCTAGTGGCCCTCTGATCACTTTTGACTCTTAAAAAGGGCACTAGAACTTCCGATTTCCATTGAATGACCCCTTCCGAAGTTTATGCGTCGGATCCTTCCATGTGAAGTACCTCTGGAAAAATAAAATAAAAACATTGGAGCCGTATGGCTTTTACTATAGGCAACGCTATAGCGTTGTCTCTGATAAGACACATGTGACTGTATAGGCTTAACTTTACCAGTTTAAAGAATCAATTTGTTAGTTTTAGTGTCCTTGGTACTTTGAGAATTATCTTTTTGTAACTCTCCGTTATAATCTTTGTGAAACAAGTTTCCAACAAGATGGATTTGGGACTCAACCTTCAGATCCCTGGGATGTCTGAAATGCAAAAGGAAAAGAAAAAAATCAATGCAATAATGACAATTTGGCTACTTTGTGGAAGGACTAATAGGAATTCCATGACTACCAAAATTAATGCAAGGAATCGGTTACATCATTGCAATTTCTGTTTTGCCTGATTCTCAAAGAAAAAGAGTGTAATCTGGTGTCTGGTTGGTGAAACCGAATTTTTAATGGCGCTAAGCAAAAATCAAGAGAATTTTAGTGTTTTTTTTCTGATGCCCTTTCTGTAGCTGAAATGCTGTTAAATTTGACTTTCCCTCTATTTCTGAACGCTGTAGATACCAAATAGCAATTTTGTCTTATCTTTTAATGACAGTGGTGGTCTTAACAACAAACTAAAATCTGTCTCAAGCTCTATCTCAAATAAATACACGAAGTTGCCAACTCATCAAGCCTAATGCACAGAGTGTTAAAGATAAGTTATCTATTTTGTAACCAACATTCAGGATAAGTAAAGCAATATTAAATTGTAGTTTCTTTTTTTTAAAGCATCTGTTATTATTTTTCAGGTACACACGATATCCATGCATTGATTTTGGGACGAGCTATAACTGGAATACAAGCCTTTTCAAGTTAAACTTTTGTGTGAATTCTGTTTCTTCTAACTTGCTCTATGGTATGCAATAATATATGTCAGTAATATCTTTGAAAGAATCTCGTATCTGAAGGACTGTTCTACACATCTGTAAATCAAAATGTTTGGATTTTGTAACGTTTAAGCTATGTTATTATAGAAGTATTGTCTTCATAGAGTAATTGATCTTCCTTAACCTGGTTCCTGCCTTGTTGTATAGGTATAAACCTTTAAAGGGCAGTTTCTTGGATTATTGTAAGTAGCCGTCTAAAATCATAGAAGATGTGTGCTATCCTGAGTTTTTTTCAAACTGATTTTTTTAACTAGACGACTGATTTATTACAATTATGCACAGATTATAATATCACTCAAGTTTCAACCTTGACGACGTCCTCAAGCTGGGTCCTTCATCCTTGAAAAAATGTCAATGATCTGACAGATTTTAGACTATCTTCGAAATTGAATCTCAAATATTGTTCGTTTTGCCACTAGTTGTTTTTCCTCTGTTCGTATTAGCTCCACTTTTTAAAAGAATTAATTAAAAAAAACGGTCCGAAAAAGAAGTTTTTCAAAAAAAGTCTAAGAGCCATATTAAACTTGAGACCAGCAGAAATAAATTCCTATAACAATTCAAACTCAAAACGAATAGAAATTACTATTTAAGAAGAAATGATATCCAAAACGAACAGAAATTAAACGAACAATCAGAGCAAACATACAGAAAACAGGTACTAACACAAATAAATAAATAAATCTTAAAACAAGTAAAACTTCTTGAAACAGGTAAAAACAAGTATTCAAGTCAAACTTCAAACTAACAAAAATCACTACAAACAGGAGTTTGGCTACTGCCCCCTTCCCGCTCGCCTTACCATAAAAATAAAGCATATTGTATCATTTGCGTTTTATTGAAAACTATATGAGTCTTGAACATTCCTTGGAAAGAGCTAATAAAAATAAACTGAATATTTGAAATAGAACATTAATTGATGAAAGCTCAGCAATTCAAGATTTTATTTCACTGTAGTTTCATTTTTATTTTTTAATGTCGTAAAAGACAATATTTGTAATATAGTTCGTTTTCAGTAAAGTGGATCTTTATGTTTGCTATGACTGTTTATTTAATTTCTGTTCGTGTAGGGTTTCATTTATTTTTTAATAGTAATTTTGTTCAACATCCCCTATTTCAACATCATAGTTTTTTTTCAGCATCAAAGTTTCAAAACATCAAGGTAATGTTTTTCAAAATCAAAGTTTCAAAGTTCAACATCCCACTCAACTTTTCCTGAAAGTAGTCATCACCTTGAAAGTAGGTGTAGTAGCAGTTGCAAGCAGTCGGAGGCAGAGTTGAAAGCTGTCGGAGTTGGAAGTAGTCGCAGTTGCAGTCGCAACCAGTCTCATTTGCAACCACAATACTAGTAATAGTAGTATTAGTAGTGGCCCTGAAAGTTTCAAGTTAATACCCTTACCCGTTCCTAAGCTATTGTAGATGCACATTTTGATAACTTGGATGCAGACAGTTTCTTTGGATTTAGCTCAACGTGCCTCTAAACTTTCCCCGAAATTTTGCCTCCTTACCCTTAGCCTTTTCGGACACACCCAGGATCAAACATTCCCCCCTTTCCGAATGATAAATCCTGCGTGAGAAAATGGACAAACGTCATAATTCACATTCCTTGCCCCATGGGCTGTGGGGGCATGGCATCCACAGAGACACAGCTATTAGATGCTGTAACTATTTACAATAAACTGGCTTTTGAAGATCTCTATCAGTGTTAGGGGGTATCTAAAAGGACAGGAGGGGGGAGGTCTGGTTTCCCTTCGTTGCTTATTCAACGTACCTTTAAAGTTTTAACTGAATACCTCTAGATATTGCAGTTGTGTCCTTTTCACATCCTTCCTGTATATTGTGTGTTTTTATTTTGTTTGTCATTCCCATCAATATTTTCGGAAGGTTGGATCTCAATACTCTTGGCCTTTTTGGAGAATTGGAATCAAACATGTCCCCTTCTCCCAAAAACCCACCTCGTATATAATCAATGGGCAACTTATATAACTTATAACACTTTCTGCAGGTGCGGGTGGGGTTATTTAATCGCCAGAGCTATAATTATTTGACTTTTCGACTATTTTGAACAATGTGGCTATTCCAAAGTTTCGATCAGATATCATTGGAGACATCTGATAAAAAATAGCCTACTTAAAAAGTGACTGGAAGGGGGACTGGTTGTCCTTCGACCACATTTTAACATGTCCTGAAAGTGTAAACTGAATCCCCTCTGCTGTTCTTGAGATATTGCAGATACGCCTTTTTGATAAACTGGATACACGTAGTATCTTTTGACTTAGTTTCACATGCCCATCGACATTCCCTGAAGTTTCACCTTAATACCCTTAGCCTTTTCGAACATCTAGAATCAAACATCTCCCCCTTTTTCCATTAATAATCTCGCATGTTAAAAAGGGCCTATTGCAAAATTTACAATCCTTGCCCTGGGGGTTGCGGGGGCATTGCATCCCCGGAGGAATAGTTAATAGACTTTGTGAATGTCCTTAGTCAAATCGATTTTTCAAATTTTAATCTGTGATGAGGAAAGGGAGCATCTAAAAACGGCAAGCTGGATTGGTTGCCCACCGATAGCTCTTCAACATCCCCTGAAATTTTCAACTTGTTACCTTAAGCTGTTCCTTAGGTTTTGGTGATGCGCCCTTTTGACAACCAGCTTGTACACAGTGTGTTTTATTGTGCTAGGCATCCCTCTCTACAGCGGTGGCCAGCGTTTACCCGACCGGGAAATACCCCCCCCCCCCACGGAAAATACCCCCCGCGGAAATCCCCCCCCCCACGGAAAAGACCTCCCGTGGAAAATACCCCCCAGAAAATACTGAGTTTTTTTCCGTAGGGGGAAGAAGTTTTGGTACTTGTGCATTATACGCCACTCACTCAAGTTTACGCTGTGTAAAACTCGAGAACAAACCGGTTTCTTCGTTACTTTCTTTCGGGGTAGCACGAGACAAGGCAAAAGACAAGTGATACAATAGATGGGAAATATATAATTTGGACTATACATTTGCACATAAGGGGGGAGGGGTAAAGTATTTGGACAGTTTGAAGTCAGAAAACAATTCTTACTTCATAATATCCAGAATAATTGTACCTACTTTACACCCCCCCTTTAATGTGCAAATATATAGCCCAGATTTGTTTCCTAAGTAACGAAGAAACGAGTTTGTTCTCGATTTTTACACATCGTAATCTTGAGTGAGTGGCGTTTAACAAACAAGTATCGGAATTTTTCATGGAAAGAGATTTGGGTTTCCCGGTATTGTTTTAAAAACGATCAGAAATTAAATGAAAAAAAATAACTTTTTTAATCTGAAAGTAAGGAGTAAAATTAAAAATTAAAACGAACAGAAATTACTACATACATGAAAGGAGTTGCCTCTTCCACAAGACCTTGCTCTTTATGCTAAGGTTTTGACTTTTCGTCCAAATTCTTTAAGAACGATTTCTGAAACACAATGGCAGTTTAATTAGAACAATAAGCTTTGTTTTAAAATTCTATAAAAAAAACTTAACGTAAAGAGCGAGGTCTTGAGGAGAAGGCAACCCCTTTCATACAGGTAATAATTGTATGTAATATATTGTATATGTAATAATTTGGACTTGTGTATGTCATAATTTCAGTTCGTTTTAAGGTTTGATGTTGCTCCTCACTTTCAGTCGAAAAACTTGTTTTTTTTATTGAATTATTTACAGATAGTATTTGTCAATGGGATTCATAGGTTTTCTAAAGAAAATTAAAGAGCCTCATTAAACCAAAAACGAGCAGAAATAAAGTCAAATAATCTTTAAATAAAAACTATGGAGTCTAATAGAAAAAAAATTAAAAAGATATGAAATATTCTTATGTGAAAAAGATGTCAATAAAAAATGAACGGAAATTAAATATAAAAAAACCTTTTCCACAAAACAAGTTTGTCAAACAATAGTAGACATCCTCGTTAAGCCAAAAATGAGAAGAAATAAATTCAAATAATTTTCCAAGCGTAAAACTACCGCAAATCACAATAAATAAATAAATAAAACCCAAAGCGAACAGAAATTGCAATAAATAACCTATTCAAACTAAAAATTGCAACAATTAGCATGAGTAGGGCTGACACCCCCCCCCCGCCTCAAGACCAGAACATAATTTACACTTTACTGAAAACAAAATACATTTTAAATCTTTTCCCTTTTTTTACTAACAAAAAAAGAATTATTAAGACTAAAAGGAATAGATATCAGAATATGTATGAAAAACTGACAATACGTGGTTATTTTTTTTTTTTTTTTTTGTTTTTTTTTTAAGTAAAATGCAAATTATTTTTTGGCCTGAAGAAGACATGGGTGTTGTCAGCCAAACTGCTTTTAATTTTTGCTCGTTATGAGTTTGACTAGGCTCTCTATTGTAATCTCGGTTAGTTTTGAGTTTTGTTTATTTGTTAATGGTGATTTGTGGTAGTTTTTCACCTGGAAGATAAGAAAAACAAACTCGTAGGATTTGACAACGCTTTCGTCCGTAAAATCTTAAAACAGTTTAGAATTTGTTGGTTCCCAAAGCCAACTATCCTTTGAAAGGATAGCTAAACCTTCTTAAACTTTTTGGTGCCATATGTTTTAGCTTAATTTTGATGATTGTTCGCCTATATTTTTTTTCTACTTCAATCTTTTTTTTTTTAATTTGGCACCCGCTACTGCCGAAGTGATAACAGGTGATGTTAGATATGACTTTTATGATGAGAAAATAATAATCAAAGTAAGGATTAATTTCAGATATAAGCATTCTGGACCCAAATCTCTTCTTTTTTCTATATTAGTTCCTAAAGGGTTTCAACTAGCTAACAATTTTACACTATTATTGATGTCTAACTCCACTCTGCCTAAGCACGCTGAATCTATTTATCTGTAAATTTAAAGCTATTAAAGAGCTGACGCATTTGTAGTAGTCTTAATATAAGGGTTTGGGGATATGATGGGCGGGGGGGGGGGTGCTGTTGTTGCCCTCGAGTCACTTTCGACTATTTCAAAGGGCACTAGAAATTTCAATTTCCAATCCAATGAGCGTGTTAGTTTTACTATTTATTTTTTCCAGGGGTGGTTTTGTCGACCCAATGGTCCTAGAAGATTGGAAGTGGGATGATTTGAATGGAAAATAAAAGCTCTACTGCCCTTTTTAAGTGAACAAAAAGATTGGCTGGTAACTACTCTCCCTCCCACGCCCTTTTCCCTAACGTCGTCTGACAAGAATTTTGAGATAGCCATTTCTGTCAGAATAAATGAAAGGTCTAGCAACTATGCCTTTGGGGATACCATGACCCTCCCCAGCCTCTGGGGAAAGAGCTGTAAGTTTGGAAATTTATATACATACAAACATTT